>NC_072731.1:152250703-152368179 GCF_026930045.1 Uloborus diversus | reverse complement strand
TTGCTCGTGGCACGTCTGCTGACGAGGGGAGTGGGAAACAGGGTTGCTGTAATTGAAAAGTCGCCTACGGGGGATTACCACATTGCTAAATGCTGCCAACTCAACGCCTGCAGATGCATTTTCGCCAAACGATCGAAATTTCTATTTGTTTTTGATAAAAAATTGTATTAATAATGTGCCATGGGTAAAAAATGGAACATTAAATTTTCTTTGTCCTCTGAAATTTTGGCATTCAACAGAAAAATTACAACGCACTAAACGAACTTTTTCAGCAATTTGACATTTAGTAACATTAAAATTTTAAATTCAGTAAAATCTCATTATAACGAATACCAAAACAACAAAATATCCATTTCAAAGAAATAAATTTTAAATCTCGGTTAAATTTCCAATACATTGCTTGAATTCCTTTACAACATAATTACCGTTACAACGGACAAAATTTGTGGTCCTTTGAAGTTCGTTGTAAACGAAATTTCACTGTGGAGCGAAATACCCGTTTCAACGGAAGTCATGTTCAACCTCGTTTAAATTGCCATTAGCTCTCCTGGCGAATGTAGACGCCTCCCCCTCCCCCGGACCAGGGCACCAAATATGTAGGTAAAGTTTTAATATGAATATTAAATCTAGGGAGAAAAAAAAACTAATTTAATCTCTTTTGCAAATCTCAAAACCAGGGGCGGATCCAGGATTTCTCTCAGGGGGGGGGGCAATTTCATTCTCATTTTGGCGCCCCCCCCTCCAATGAGATGCCGGCGCCCCCCCCCCCCCAAAAAAAAAAAGTTCAGGAAGTGGGGAAAAAATTATATTTTGATTTGTTAAACATTGTCTTTTCATTTAAAAATTCAGCCATTTGACCGTTTTGTAAAAAAAGTATAAAATAAAAATACACTCGTGTATGAAACAAAATATAATATTGCTCTATGGCGGCGTTTCTAGCACGGGGGACACCGAGGATGGTAATTAGCTCCTCCTCCCCTTGTAAAAAACGGTACTCCGCGAGTGCTGACTGACGTAAAAATTTGAACAATTACGTGTGTATTTTTTGAATCGTAAACAAATATTTTATTATGCAGAAAATACTTTTAATTGAGGTGTATGTTTATTCGTTATTATAAACTAAGACTACAAAAAATTATATTACAATTTTTATTTAATGCGCTAATGTACATCAAAAATAATGCATATTATTTTACATACAAACATTGCAAGCTTTTGCTTAAAACGTATATTTACAGACACATGTAATATGAAATTCAAGGAGTTGGTATTCTTAGAAATGAATACCAATAAGACTTATAAATTTTTATCCACAATTTTAACAACTCTTCAATCATTATCATCATTATTATCACTTAGTTCCGAAATTCATACTACAGGTTTTTTTTAACTAAAATAGGAAATAAGCAATTTTTCTTCAAATTTATTTAAATATCTTACAAAGACTGCATCGATTATAGTTTTTTGTCTCGTTGTGTTAAGATTCAAATCATTGAACATCGTTAAATCAAATTTTCTATTTTAAAATTCAGAAATGGTAGATTTTTATCATTTGCAAACATAATGTTGAAAGCCCCCTGACAAATCATTAAATATCTTCCCAATTTTTAATTGAAGTAATTCAGAAGAGTCTGAAGAATGAATGAATAAATAGATTTTCATGCAAAAATTCTCGTATTGCGCTTATTAGAATTAGCAGTCCATTTTCAGCGTGGCAGCGACGAACACACATAATATGTGTGTTCGAGAAACATTGAAACAATAATGTTTCTGATATTGGTGATATTATCACCAATAACAAACATTATTGTTTTTCCCATCTTCAAAAATGCCCAACATGGCTTAAGAAGTTTTCACTTCAGAAATATCTATATAATAGCCAAAAGCGATCTCCTAACGCTCTGACATCATCAAGAATGAAACTCGCGCAATATCATGCAAGAGATTGTTGAAGGAAGCACGTAAAATTCAATACTTTCATTTACATTTTAGTAATATTTAATGGCAACAGAGACAGTTTGACAAGCAGAGAAGTGCTTTGCTTCCAAGGTTGAACAGGATCCAGAAACTTAATTGTTTTACTAACAATGTGTCATTTCGAGAGAATGAAGAAACGGAAAAAGTTGTAAACTATTACCGCTATGTACTGCAGTTGGGGTTAATGCTCACCTTCAATAAACTATAACTGGACTACTACCACTGTCTCTACAGCCAGTGTCCATTTGTGACTCAAAAAGGTTAAACAAACATATGCCGTACCGTACAAAATTGCTTATTTTTCATGGTTAGTTTGTGAACGAACTTCACCATTGGTAGAAAATTTGGGGAGAAAATGAGGAAACTGATCAAGGTGTTTCACCATTTAATTTTCTCAATTATTTATACAAGATAGTTATCTAATTTCAGGTATATTTTTATAATTTCATTGAATTGGGGGAAACTTGGGGGAAATTCCGGTACTTATATTTTCTGTAAATGTTATATTCGTTTTGAGTGTCATCCCTCAGAAGAGTGGACACCCGGGTCAGAATCCACCCTCTTTCTCCCCTACTTGTAGTGACGCTACTGAGTTTTATATTCTGAATTGTCTTCTCCTTTTATTGCCGCTTTTTGCAAACCTCGTAATCGCTTTATCTATATCAATTGTAATATTCCTGTGAATATGCATACGTGCAAGACCAACAAGACGATTTTCAGTCATTGTTGTCCTTAAATACGTCTTAAGGCGTCGCAGCGAGGAAAATGATCTTTCAGAGGATGCATTACTTACTGGAAGTGTTGCAAGGATTTGGACACATTTTCGTATGATGGGAAATGCATCACAGCTAAGCAATACGTTTAAAGCAGTTACGGGAAGCTCTGCTTTCTTTCCCATTTCTTCAACCCATTTTTCCTTCCATAATAAGAGTTCATCTTTCAGCAGAAACTCGGCACTTCCTCTTTCGACGTCAAGGAGAAGTCCGAAGCGATCGAGGAGGGATGCTACAATTTCATCATTTTCTTCCAGATTTATCTTAACAATATTTTCTGGTATGATAATGAACAGCTGAAACGCGTCTAATGTTTCAGCTGAGAATCTTTCTCGCAAATCTGCTAGAACGAAGTCTAGAACAGGTGCATATACTGAAACCCTAAAATATTCTTCTGCTGAATTTGTATCGTAATTTGCACGATAGATTTGCCGTCCTTTACGTGAAGGGATCCGTGGAATGCTTAGCTCAATCTCTAGCTCTTCGGCTAAGTTTTGTGCTCGTTGCCAGATTCTGCTAAAGCTAGAACTTAAATTCTCTCTTCGTCTGGCTAGAATGCTTATTGTATTTTTTACCAGCACAGAACTTTCATGAATATCAAGGGCTTTCTTTTGCAACAATTTACTCAAAGAGTGAGTTAAGGACAGTATATCGCTGAGGCACAATATAGCCACTATAAATTGGGCGTTACAAACTGCTGTCACTAATGAAGTAGCCTTGCCAGCTGTGCTTGGATTACGCCATCCTGGTATTTTTTCTAAGGTCTCAACTACCTTCGGGAGGTCGACAGAGAACTGAAGCACAGCCTTGTGTCTCTCCACCCACCGAGTCTCACATAAGGATGTCAGGGCACATCCCAAGGTGCTCAAGAGAACAGTCTTCCTCTTTGGATGGGCCTTGAAAAAGGAAACTATTTCCTTTATAACTGCTACAGCATCTCGGATAGTGGGCACTTTTGAACTGCGTGAAATGGAATTATTCAGCTTGTGACTGTAGCAGGGTGTCCTGATGGCGTTTTTTGCTTCTTTCTGAACCTCCGCGACTGCACCGCGAACTTCAGAAAGCATGACCGCGCATCCATCTGTTCCTATTCCAACACAGAGTTCTAAAGGAAGCTGCAGTCTATTTTTCAGTTGAAATAACACAATTTGACCGATAGCCTTACCGGTCAAGGACAACTCTGTTAGTGTGGCGGTTTCGTCTGTAGTTTCTTCGTTAGTGATTAATTTCTCTATAGCCTTCCAATCATCTTCCTCAGATCCATAATCATTATGTTTAGTGGGATCTATTTCTGAAAATGCATCTACGAAGGTTATAAAATCCTCACGAATGCCACCATCATTAACGTATCTAATCGTAAGGCTTAGTTGTGACGAGTGTGACAGATCTGTTGTCTCGTCAAAAAGTAGTGCATAATACTGCGACGCTCACACGTTAGACAAAATCTTCTCCAATATTTCCTTTCCGCAGCATGAAATGAGAGCATTTTGTGTGGTCTTACTAATGTATGTCGCATTAGCGGAAGCTGACTGTAAGTGCTTCTCCAGTTTTTGGTCCCCAGCAGATACTCTAAATTTCAAAAGCTCTCTAAAATTCCCTTCGTTAACTGCTACGTCGGAGGCACCACCAGATGTATCAGCGTTTAAAAGTATTGACCCGTCATCTCGGTGTCCACGGAATGCAAGATTTTGCCGCCCGAGAAAAATAACTGTTTCAACAATCGGACGAAGACGTTCCCTATTTGCTTCTACCTCTTTGAGATGCTGCTCATTCACAAGATTAACTATTTCCAAGTCTGGCCTATCAAATGTTTGCAGGAATGCAATCCCCTGTTCTACTGCTCGTTTGTGGTAGTGATGATTAGAATGCAACTCCAAATCTCCATTGTGTCCTGCAATGTCCTTAAAGTTTAGCAACGGTTTAGTCACAAGCTTTTGCAAAGGCACTGTTTTTTGACTTCCACCAACGCCACCGATTGCAAAAAAAGGGCAGTACTTACAAAACAAACCTTGCTGAGCATGTGAAAACACAAGCCAAGGATATTTAATAAGATATTTATGAGAAAAATATCTTTTCACTACCTTTCCTTTGACCGTGTGCAAGGAAACTGGAAATTTGTAATCATCCTTGGGCCTCCAGGGTTTGACAGTAGCTGGTATTTGGAGTAATCATCTATATTTTTACCTAAAAAATTTCCAATATCGTAAGGAACATTTGACTTTTTACATGCAGTAGAGTCGGCAGAAGGCAGAACAGTCATTTCTTCAGTATTTAATATATCACCTCCAACGGACTTGGAAGCTGCTTGAACAACGCAATCTGAAACATCACGCCTGTGGGGAGGCTGGAAAAAGGATTCAATGCATCTAGCTTCAGAGATTTGCTTCTTTGTTGATATTGTGCGTTCATGAGGAGAAGAGACTTCGGAACGCCTTCCCGAAAGCAAAGCTAAGTTTAGCGCGGGGGTGATCGCTGCCGCTTTCCATTGAGACAACCCTAAATTTGGCAGGCATTTAAATTTGTAAAAGTGTCTTTGTGTTCTTTCCTTTCGTTTCTAGCTTCGCGTAATTGTCGTCTATGGGGAATCTATACTTTTTAAACTGAAAATTTCAGAACAAAAATATTGTATTTACAAAAAAAAGTAAGGTATTTTGTTTTCCGAATGAAACATTTCTATTAAGGATAGGCTTTCTGAATTTTGAACGATATCCTTTTAAACACTAACGTCCTATATTCGAAATTGCAAGTGCGCTGATGAAAAAAAGGGGGAGGGGGGACAGGAAAACTTCATTGCCACACAGACTGTGGCATTGAAATGCTTAAGGGTTGCGTTCGTTTTGAAGACTTAATATCTCTCTCCATCTCCCTCTCCCTTTTCTTGAGGGGGGGGGAGGTGACTCAGTAGCTCTTACGGGTTGGGTCTTTTTGATGCATCTGTATGGATTGTACAAAATTTCAGATCATATAGAGCGGATATACAGTCAGTAGATCTACAGTAGCAGTTATTTTTGAAAAATGATGAAAACATTATTCGAACAAAAGTTGCCCCCCCCCTCCCCCCCTCCCCAAAAAAAAATACTTGGTTGAACCAAAGGCGGGGACGGGGCAATTGTTCCAGAAAGGATTTACATGTGAGAAATAAAAGTAAATGAGAAAACAATAAAAAATCAATCTGAAATATTTAAAGCAATTGACTATTAAAATCAAGGCTATTTCTCTAAGTATTGCATGAATATTAATGTTTAGAAATATGTAATAATTTGCGATGCGTTATAAAAAGTGTCTTTGGTTTGAATACTGTTTTAAAATTATAGGTTCATCGGTTGGGTCCGGCTTAAGAGATGACGACTACCCCCAGGGCGAGTATTTTCAAGGCGGGGGGGGGGGGGAGGTAACCAACTTCGTTTCTGGGGGGGGGAGGCAGAAACAAAGTTAGTTATAACACTTCAGTACACAGTAGCCTAACGTAAACACGGATTGTCCATAAAGGACGTTACACTTCACCTTAGCCTCTCCCCTCGTCACATCTCACGCAATGTTCGATGAACATATTGCTATAACGAACGCTTTTATTTGGACCAAAATATGTGAAGTCATATTTCTTATAATCCCCTCCTTCACCCTTGAGACTAACTGTCCGAAGTTCATAAACCCCGAACCCTCTCTCCCTACCCCTTTCAAGCGTGACATCATTTGGGAACGACTCCTTAGGTTTGCTCTAAGTCACCAAAATCGCAGTAACAATTGTTTTAAGGGAAAAGACCGGCTCCCCCCCCTCCTTCCTGGATAGCTCTAGTCACAATTTGTTTATGATCATGTATGTTTTTAATAAAGAATCATATCGCACTCCGGCAAGGAAAGTGACACAATTCAAAATCTGGAAAAACCGTACCGGCTACTGATTTAAAATCTAAATTTAGTGCTTTTTCTCGACACAAAAACCGCAAAGTTAGCTCACCTAAATGGTGCGGGGGGGGGGGGGGCGTAGAAACGATTTCATCAATAATGACACATTATTAAAGTTTCATAATTTGGAAGAATATTTTTCGAGCTTAAAGTATGCATTATGTATCTATACTTCAAAAACTAATTAATAAACATCACATAATAAGTTGACTGCGCATATTGTAATGCTTGAGACTAAATCACTTAAAATTACTATTGAGTCAAACCTTAATTTTCTCCATTGCTGTTTTTTTTTCTTGTGATTGAGTCAGTTTCCTTGCCAGTGTGGGATATGTTGAACAACTGAATAGGTTGACTATAGCAACGTTTCTTGACAAAAATAACGCATTTTACATTCAGAGCCAAGGACGGATCCAGAAGCTATTCAAGGAGGGAGCGATTGATTTCACACCCTTACCCTTTTATAAATTCGCAAACCTCCGCCCCCTCTTTCCAAACACCATGAAAGATCGTCTCATTTCAGTTATTTTGGGAAGGGGAGGGACTTCCTTTTCTACAAAATTGCGGAGGAGTGTACCAAACCCCATCCCATACCTTAACGCCATCAAAGGTGTCCCATTAAAGTTCCTCTTTTTTTTGGGGGGGGGGGACTTCAATTTTCCAAACTTTTCTGAGAAGAGCCCTTGAACCCTATAACCCTATTTAATATCATCTAAAATCTTCTAAAATTGAGTTTTTGGAACTTTGAAATACTTCCTATACAAAGTTCAGATCTCTATCAGTAATGTGTTAAGAATAAGATATGTGCTACACTTTCATTTTCCAGACAGCAAGAGCTTCGTCAAACTATTGAAGATAGGCTAAAACAATTTTCAACTTCAGTATCAAAGGCATGCCGTGGAAGAGTTCTGCATCTCGACTCAAGGAAGGGGGCGGTCGCCCCATCGCCCCTCCCTTGTGTCCGTCCTTGTTCGGATCTGTATTAGAATACGGGCAACAAACTTTTGCCTATTTTATGATCCCCACACGTAACGCTGTTCCGTAAAAGTACTGGAAGAACTGAATTACTTTTAGAGTTATCGAAAAAACTTGAATAAAAAAAGCATGTATATTTTTTCGTATTTACAAAAATAAATAGGTTAAAACAGTAACGTAAAACGTTGTTTCAGGCACTTATTCAATTATTCTGTAGATAACCATATTGGCATGTGAAAAGCTGTAATTTTTTTTTGTTAATTTTTTCATTTCTGAAGAATAAAAGCCATATTGGAAAAAAAAAATAGTACTAAAGTATTGAAATGTGTCACACAGAGTGCAACTTACCTACTGAGGCTTCCAAAATTGTTCGTAGGCTTTAAATGTGTATGGTTAAAAATGAAGTGCCTAGGAATCGAAATAGTAGTTCAATACTTTTTCATACTGTCTCTACATGATTACATCAATTCAACATTTTTTTTTACAAAATATTGACTTTGAAATGGGCCAAAAATGAGGTGACAGAGAAATATTTTCAGAAAAATTCGAAATTAAAGTTATCGTCTGTCGTTTTCTTTCTTTCTTTTTTCTTTTTTTTTTTTTTGTTGTTATTTTTTCAATGCGGTGATAGTTAAAAAATCTTTTAGCATTAGTTTTTGCTTGTTCACTTTGCAAATCTACGTATTATTTTAAAAATGACTCGTATTCGCAAAGTAACAACAAACACAATTCGAAAACGCATTAATTCTTTATTATATTCGAAGTAAAACAGTTCAAAATATTGCAAAAGTAGTTCATTGATCCCTAAGCACTGTGTAATATTTAATAAACGCTTTAAAGAAGAAAATCGGATCGAAAATAAGGTGAGAAATGGTTGACCAGCAAAGTTAACAATATGCGATTAGAGATTTATAATTAGAATACCTATGAAAAACCCACGTTTGAGAGCTGTGAAAGTTTCCGCAGAATAGAAGGAAAAATTTTCCTTCCAATTTCACATGCAACTGTTCACCGTGTTTTCAGAAAATGTTTACTTAGCGTGAAAGACAGAAAGTTTAGGATTTCCTTCGCAAAACCAATGATAAATTAACCCAAAACGTATAGAAATACACTGCAAATCTTAAAATACTTTTAAGTCGAACAATTGTCTTAGTAGCACACCTTTTTTTCGGGAAAGAAGGTGGGAGGTAATTTCTTAGAAAATTATAGAACACTTGTCGTCTTACAGCGCGATAACGATGGCCAATTGCAACCTTTCTCAGTGTTGGTCTGAAGCCTCATCCCCAAAAGACGCATATAGAATCTTCCGATACCACGTGTTGGGGGCGTGGCCAAGTCTCAACTAGTGAAAAACGGACAATAAAAATTGTCCACTACCCTGCAGAAAAAAAAATTATTTTAATGAAGGTCAAATTGATTCATGGAATGGATCACTTCTCCCGTTGATCAGATCCCATGCCTTAGTCATTCTCGGAGTTTTATTATTTTGTTTCTAGAAATACGTAGTTGATTTTTTCTTCTTTCTTTCTAGATCAAATTTTAAGTGACATGTGTTAAATTTATCGTATACTTGTATAGGGTCAATTAAAATAAGAAAACAAGCATCTCATGTAGATTAAGGCTGAAAAGTACTACAAACTGTTATATCTCGTTCCTTTTTTTAAATAAATATTTGATATAAAGTTTATTGAAATTACTTATAGGTTTTTTGTTACACACCGATAATTAAGTAGGCACATAAATTTTTAAAATTCTTCATTATTTTTGCTACAAAATTGACTTTGAAAACAGTAAGCTGTGAAACGTCATGTCACTTATAGTACTAAATTTTTTCACGTTCGCAGTTAAAGATTAAGTGTGTTTACAATGTTCAAATTTCAACAAATAGTTCTCACTTTTTAAAACAAACAAAAGAAAACATGCGACTGAAGGGCTTTGTCGATTCAATCAAACCTAAGTTTTGCTCAGGTAGTACTATTTCTCTTAAAAGCTATTTTTTTGGGGGAAAATTAAATCTGACATAAAACGCCTAGATGAAAAACGATATAAGAGCCAATGTTAAGAATTTGGAGAAAACTAATACAAATGAAGAAGAAAACTCTCATCTGATTTGGAACAAGAG
The DNA here is from genome assembly GCF_026930045.1 of Uloborus diversus. Taxonomy (NCBI): domain Eukaryota; kingdom Metazoa; phylum Arthropoda; class Arachnida; order Araneae; family Uloboridae; genus Uloborus; species Uloborus diversus. The sequence goes on along the minus strand of NC_072731.1, from coordinate 152,358,426 downwards.
ATGATATTAGCAGGGTCAAGGACACACATCTTTTTATCAGAGCCAGACTGAATGTTATTTTTCAGACGAAAAAAGAAACTTATGAAAAAAAAAATCACACCAAGGAATCATAGTGAAATTTAACTTCCACTGTACTGTCTTGTATTATATATTGAATCAACTTACAGTTATACTGATTTCTTGACCAGGCGTAGTTTCTCCAGATTGATCACCATATTTGATTTCAGATGCGTCAAACTCATTCAGTTTCGTTGAAGAGAACTGTAAGGACGGTAATAAAAATATTTGTAAAACAACACACACACATACACTAGGGTTTCCGCTATGGTCGCATTTTTTCGCAAAATGCGAAAACACTATCTCAATAGCGAAAATGAAGTAAGGCATTTTCGCTTTTTTACGAAAAAGTGAAACACATAGTCAGTTAGAAAGATATGTAAATAATCCAATATTTTCTATATAAGTCAAAACAGAAGTAAATGTTTAGTATGTTTTTCATTAATTAAAAACATAACTAGTTCAAATAGTAATCTGAGTTGAAGAGTGAGCAATGCGTTGTACTAATTATAAAATAAGTTAATATATAATTTATTTTCATGGCTAAAACAATTGAAATGATGTACGATTGAATTTCAATTGTATTTATTCTATTTTATACTGTAATATGAATCAACTTACTGTTCGACCTGTCGATTGTTCTGACATAGCTTCGGCCGATTGATCGTCATCTTCTATTTCAGAAGCAAAATTATCATTCAGTCTCGAGGGAGTGGAAATTGAAGTAGAAAGAGACACCTGTAAAGCCAATATAATTATTATTAAAATAAATAAATAAATAATCACATAGAGGGGGTTAAAAAGGAGTATCCGGCCCATAAATGAATATAACGTCTAACATAGTCGAAGTTTAAACTGCAATTACAATTTATGTATAAGTCAAAACAGAAGTAAATGCTAAAGTATGCTTTTCATTAATTGAAAACATAACTAGTCCAAATGGTAATCTGAATCTGAGTTGAAGCGTGAGTTATGCGTACTAATTATAAAATAAGTTAATGCATAATCTATTTTCATAGATAAAACAATTGAAATGACGGACGATTTAAATTCAATTTATTTATACTATTTTATAATGTAATGTAAATCAACTTACTGTTTGACCTGTCGATTGTCCTGACATAGCTTCGACCGATTGATCGTCATCTTCTATTTCAGAAGCAAAATTTTCATTCAGTCTCATGGGAGTGGAAATTGAAGTAGAAAGAGACATCTGTAAAGCCAATATTATAATTATTTTAAAAACCTCAAAAAAAAAAAAAAAAAAAAAAAAAAAAGAAAGAAAGAAAGAAAGAAAGGAAGAAAGAAAGAAATCACATAGAGGGGAAAAAAATAGAAATATTCAGCTGTGCAAAAATGAATATAGCGTTTAACATAGTTGAAGTTTAAACTACAATTACAATTTTATATATAAGTCAAAACAGAAGTGTAAATGCTAAGTATGCTTTTCATTAATTAAAAACATAACTAGTCCAAATGGTGATCTGATTTAAAGCATGAGACACTATAAAATGTGGGAAATTTATAAATTGCAGTATTTGGAAATAATATTTTGGACATAAATATGTTTTGTTTTTTTATCCTTTCATTGAACAAGCATTTTTTTTCTTCAACAGCGATTTGTCACAAAAATGCAATTTAAAGCAAAAAGTTCGGCTTAAGCACCAAATGAGAGAAGTGTACAATGCTATTTCAGAAACAATCAATTTGTATTAATTATAGAATAAGTCAATAGTCAATGCACTATTAATTTTCATAGCTAAAACAATTGAAATGATGGACGCTTTAATTTCAATTTACTGATACTATTTTATAATGTAATATGAATCAAATTAAACTTACAGTTTGACTTGTCGACGGTCCTGACATTCCCTCGGAAGATTGATCCACATTTCTGTCATCCAGTTTCTTGGAGTCCGATGCGGAAGCTGAAAAAAACTTCTGCAAAGCTTTTGATTGTTTTTCATCTTCTTTTAATTGTCGTAATTTCCTTTTACGATTAAATGCGCCTGATGTTTTTTTACTGGTAGACATCAATCAAATTTTAAATGCACAAAACTAATTTTGACAGGAAACTTATCCAAGCCCAGTAAACACGAGTGATTCGGACAAAGACCAGGATTGCCAGTTCCTAAAAATATGTCCCCCTTAACTCACGACGGAAAAATCAAACTATCAGTGGGAAATAACCCTATTAAAATATTCTTCACATCTGGCCGCAACCTGTTACAATTCTGGCAGCTCATCTCTACCTTTTAAAAGTGTTAAAAGGTTTCTAATTCTTTGGTATACTTCAAAGGATGTGTGGTCTTTGTCACTCTAATAAGAGGCTCTTACCTCTTTCCCTCATGGGAGAAGCTTACAATGAGCAAATACTGCTAAAGGTAGCTATGTCCAGTTTTAAAATCCATATGACCCTGTTTACTTTGCGTTCCTTCCTATTGTCCCTCACTTCAAAGGATAGACTACACTGTCACTAACACAGGACTGTTATCGCTTCTCAGAAATTCCCACGTTAAGCTTTTCCAGATGTTTTCATTATTTTACTGGAAGCATTTCAACTGTGAGAAAAAGTGCTTTTTCTGAGCAGCGCTAAAGTCCTGGTAACCGGAGTTTGACCATAAAAAATTGTTGCAAAATCTGGAGCCAATTAACACTTACATTATATACATAACGTTATATGACATTTTAAGTTATTTTTTCTTGAAAATAAGGCGTCGCAATCGCAGTACGAAAATAAAACAATTGAACATATAATTACATTCCCTCTGAAATTAAAGGGAAAACTTTGCGGATATTGCGCCCCTTAGAGTGCCTCGGATGCGCCCCTCTTCACACAGGTTGAAAACCAGTGAAGGAGAAAATTATTTTTTCTAAATATTTCCACTTTTTTTTGTACCAAATTTCAAAGCATTCCTTATGAATATAGAGGGAAAACTTATAAATTGCAGATATTGCGCCCATTTGAAGGTTGGGGATGCGCCCCTACTACATACAGGTTGAGAACCGGCGAAGGAGACAAATAATTCCCCCCCCCTTTCCCCCTTTTTTTTTGTAAAAAATTGCAAACCATTCCCATTGAATTTAGGGGCAAACTCATAAGTTGCGGTTATTGCACCCATGTTGCGCCGCTTCATACAGGTTGGGAACCGGCGACGGAGAGAAACAAAACATTTTTCCAAATATTTTCTCATTCGTTTTGTAAAAAGTTTCAAAACATTTCCTTTGAATTTAGAGGAAAAACTTTGCAGATATTGCGCCTCTTTGAAGTCCTCGAATGCGCCCCACCACATCCATGTTGAGAACCGGTGAAGGAGACAATTAATTTTTCCAGCATCTTTTTTTTTTTTTTTTGCTGCAAATTTTAAAACATTCCCTCTGAATTTAGAAGGAAAACTTTTAAGTTGTGAACATTGCGCCTCTTCGAAGGCCGCGGATGCGTCCCACTTCATACAGGTTGAGAATCGGTGAAGGAGACAAATAATTTTTTCAAATTTTCTTTTCTTTTTTTTTTTTTTTTGTAACAAATTTCGAAACATTCCCTCTGAATGTAGAGGGAGAACTTATAAATTGTGGACATTGCGCTCCTTAGAAGACCGTGGATGTGCCCCACTATATGCATGTTGAGAACCGTTAAAGGAGACATATTTTTTCCAAATATTTTTTTTTTTTGCTTCAAATTTGAAAACATTTCTCCTGAGTTCATAAAGAAAACCTATAGGATGCAAATATTGCGCCCCTTAGAAGGCCTTGGATGCGCCCCTCTCCACACAGGTTGAAAACCAGTGAAGGAGAAAATTCTTTTTTCTAAATATTTCCATTTTTTTTTGTTCCAAATTTCAAAGCATTCCCTCTGAATTTAGAGGGGAAACTTATAAATTGCAGAGATTGCGCCCCTTAGAATGTCGGGGATGAGCCTCCCCCCCCCTCCATACAGGTTGAGAACCAGTGAAGGAGAAAATTGGTTTTCCTTTCTATTTTCTCTTTTATTTCATTTTTTGTAACAAATTTTAAAGCATTTCTTCTTAATTTAGAGGGGAAAAACTTATAAATTGCAGATGTTGCGCCCCTTTGAAGGTTTGGGATGCGCCCCCCACTACATACAGGTTGAGAACCGGTGAAGGAGACAAATAATCCCCCCCCCTCCTTTTTTTTAAACAAATTACAAACTATTCCCACTGAATTTAGGGGGTAAACTCATTTGTTGCGGTTATTGCACCCAATAGAAGGCCGTGGATGAGCGCCGCTTCATACAGGTTGGGAACCGGCGACAGAGACAAAACATTTTTCCAAACATTTTCTCATTATTTTTGTAAAAATTTTCAAAACATTCCCTATGTATTTAGAGGGAAACTTTGCAGATATTGCGCCCCTTTGAAGTCCGCGAAGGCGCCCCACTACGTGCATGTTGAGAACCGGTGAAGGAGACAAATATCCCCCCCCCCTTTTTTTGCAGCTAATTTGAAAACATTCCCTCTGAATTTATAGGGAAAACTTATAGGTTGCAAAAATTGCGCCCCTAAGAAGGCTGCGGATACGCCCCACTAAATACTGTTTGAGAACCGGTGAAGGAGACAAATATTTTTTTTTTTTTTTTTTTTTTTTTGTATCAAGATTCAAAACATTCCCTCTGAATTCAGAGAGAAAACTTATAAATAGCGGAAATTGCGCCCCTTAGAAGGCCATGTATTCGCCCCACTGCATGCATGATGAGAACCGGTGTTAGTAGCGTAAAATCGAAAATAGAAAAACGATGTTAAACTAATCGAAAGCCAGGAGTTAGCAACCATTGATGATTGAGGGCGCGTGTAATATTTTATTGCGTACTTGGAGAGCAGAGCAGGTTAAAGCAAGCCAGAGCTTTTGTTTTGGTGGCGGTGGGGGGGGGGGGAGTCCTCAGAAACTTGCCTTTTTGGTGACTGTGCGTAACCTCTTTTTTTTTTTTTTCTTTTTTTTAGGCAGCGGCTCCCGGCGCCCGTCCCCACGGGCGCCCCTTCATTTGTCCAGGGGGGGGGGGCAATTGCCCCGTTGCCCCCCCCCTCTTGGATCCGCCCCTGCTCAAAACCACTCCAAGTTTAATTCATACTGAACTATTAAAAGTTTATCATACATAATTTTGATATTTACGGCTTACTACAGCGAGCAAAGTTCGCAGGGCCGACGAGAGGCCACGTCAACCTTGTCAGAAACTAGTAGTTCGGCCTTTTCCGGCAAAGAATCAGAGCATAAGTCTAACAAGTTTGGGGGGGGGGGGGGGCGCTGCCCGGAGACCAAACTAACAAGGGACCACAACATCTTATAACATTTAATTACCGTATCATACAAAATGACTTCTAATTGCAATATAAGGTACTGCCAAATGTAGCATGTGTTATTACGTAAGTATGATAATATTTTATTGCTTCACCAGCAGAATAAGCGGTGAGGGAGGGGTCACCAAATAAATTTCTTGCCCAGTGTCTTCTAAAATCATAGTCGGGCCATGCGTCCCTACCCTGGCTTCAAAACATTAATGTTTTTGCAAAAAAGAGGGGGTTCCTTTTGCTGCTTTCCGATGTCCTCCCCTCCTGTCCTAATGTTCCTGTCTCAGGGAATGGGGGGGTTCATTTTTTATGGGGTGTCCCCCTCAATATCAGGGAGACACCCCATAAAAAAGCAAGAGCCCCCCAGATGAGAAAAATGCCCCTAAACCCCTCCCCCGTCTAAAAGATTCAATGGTGCAGTCTGCGCCATGCAAGGTGGAGACCCCTGTCCTGCCTCACTCACATCCCTAGTTTACCAGAAATAGGGCCTATAATTTCAAAAAAAGAGAAACACTTCCGCACTCTTAAGAAATTGATGAAAGTAGTATAATAAATGAAAATAAATAAAACAAAAGTAACAAAAAGTATTTTTTTCTGCAAATTTAAAAAGAAATGCAATTTTTAAATACTGTATAATATGACAGAATGCATTTTTTTTACTGAGTGGTCATGTTTATGTTTAAAAATTACCATTCTAGCCTATTGTATTTCCTAATAGAATAACTGAATCTCTACATAGTAAGTATAAAATGAAGTCCCCAAAAAGCGTCTGTGTGTTTGAACTCGCAAAACTCGAGAACTACCCGGCCGATTGTGCTGAAATTTTCAGTTTGTTCCTCTAAGTCCTGAAAAGGTTTGCAGACCAATTCGAATAAAATTCGATGAATATTTTTTTTTATTCCAATTTACTTCTAATTTTTACATAAATTGTCAAATATTGGGGTAAAAAATTACTTGCACATATTAATATTACATATCGTTAGAAAGGGTAAAATTTTCCGCGTTCTACGCAGTTTGTTTCAATGCTCTAACTTTATTACGGCGGGAGTTATTTGCGTTTTTAGCTCGAATTTTTTTAGGCTTAGCTGAAATTTAGGCACTACTTTCTTCATTAAATAAATCAATAAAAAGTGAAGGAATTGTCCCACAGCTTTCTTTTTGACGCCATTGGACAAATCGACCTTTTTTACTCTAGATCTCTCTCGACCTGTGGTCGCAAAAGTTAGCTTCTATCTTCAAAGGAAAAAAAGTTACAAGCCTTTTTAAATCAAGTTTAAGAACTCGCGATTCCATTCAAATTGTGAACCATTTTCTTTCAACATAAAATAAGATTAATTCCTTAATCTTATTTTATGTTGTGTTTCCATGGTTACGCATTTTAGATCATCTTTCTGATGGATTTAATTTCTTAAAAGTATTTTAATATCTGTCGTCATTGTTTGGAAGGGAAATCATGATGGTTTTTTTAGTTATTTTTTACGCCTGACTGTTGAATATACGTCACTTGACACAATTTTTATTTTCAAGGTAGACCGGGCAAAGCCGGGCAAATCAGCTATAGTTTCCTATAAAATTTGCGCAACTATTGTATTGCATCAATCTAGTATCATAGAACACCCGAAACCCCCGCAGAAGTATAAGGGCGCATGCTCTGAAAAAATAGCGCTCAGTTAAAATTAAAAAAAATATATAGATATTGTAACGGATTCGGTGCGACTTCCACTTTCTTGAAATGAAAACACAGTTCTTGATAAAAACACAGGAAATTTATTTACACTATGTACAGGAAAGATCGTCTACAACTGCTAAGTTATTCATCAGCAATTAAGCAATTATCACACAACACCGTAAACTCAACGTTTACACACGTATTTACTTCCAAATACGAAAACAACACAGCGAAATGCTTCGCTATAAACATAGCTAATACACTCTCAGTTCGAAATCCTCAATCGAAACTCCACTGTTTATCCATCGCTAACGGCTTATATAGACACCGAAAAAAAATTTCTCAAATATTCCACACTCTTCTGTAAAGTAGTAGACCGTTATCAAATTTTATCAATGTACAAAAAGGAAATAGGGGTCGTATACTTTAACCATATGAAAAGGGGTTGTATATTCATTACGGGAAACTATTTACAGGTTACGTTCCTACAATAATTACTATTTACAGGATTTGTAACATTGCCCCCTTCCCAAGAACTGCACGTCCCGGGCAGTACAATCCCCAGAAAGGGTGCCAAACTTCTATCACAAGTTTACAAATATACACATTAATTAATAACTAACAGATACAGAAAACACAATAATAACAAGAAATATTACTAAACATTAAAAGCAAAAATTATCTACAACTTTTGTGTTATCAACCATGGTTGTTTACGTAATACTCATGAACTATGGCCATAGTATGGGGCTAACCGATCATAATGTACAACCCTAGGTTTTGCATTAGGTGATTTTTGGATCCTCACTACGACGTCATTCAGTCGGTTAAGGACTTTGTAGGGTCCATCCCAATGCGACTGCAATTTGGGTGAAAGACATTTCCGTCGGATGGGATTCCATAACCAAACATTGTCGCCTTCGTTGAATTCATGTCCAGTAGACCTTGTGTCGTATCGGGTCTTCATCTTCTCCGCCGCGATGTTGATTCGCTCTCGTGCGAAGTTATGAACGTCTTCCAACCGGGCCTGGAGATCCTGGATGTACTCCTCAGGCGATGCAGGCGCATCCGGAGGACGACCGAAGACGAGATCACAAGGTAGCCGAAGCTCTCGTCCGAAGAGCATCTGAGATGGGGCATATCCAGTAGTCTCGTGGACAGCACTGCGATAGGCCAGCAGGAACAAAGGTAGCTTCTTGTCCCAATCCTGTTGATTTCTGGAGACCATAAGTGAGAGATTATTCAGGATTGTGCGGTTAAATCTCTCCACCATGCCGTCCGATTGTGGGTGTAGTGGTGTTGTCCTAGTTTTCTCAATTCCGAAAATTTGACAAAGGCCCTTAAACACAGCAGAGATGAAATTCCTCCCTTGATCGGAATGAATCTGCAAAGGTGTTCCGTATCTCGAGATCCAATGTTGGACTAGAGTCTCTGCTACGGTGGTAGCTTCTTGATCTGGAATGGGATATGCTTCCGGCCATTTGGTGAAGTAGTCGATGGAAACAAGAATGTATTTGTTCCCATCAGCAGTTCTTGGTAGAGGACCCAGGATGTCGATCCCAATTCGTTCGAAAGGAGCTCCAACGTTGTACAGATGTAGCTTCCCTCTGCTTCTCTTCTTCGGTCCTTTACGAGCAGCACAGGCGTCACAAGAATGGCACCACTTCTCCACGTCATCCTTCGCCTTGCTCCAGAAGAAGCGCTCCCGAACTTTATTGAGGGTTTTCAAGACACCAAAATGTCCTCCAGTCGCACTGCTATGTATTTCTTTCAGAACATCTGAAATCCTTGATCGGGGAAGTAGTAACTGCCACCTAGATGTTTTTGCCGTCGTCAGATTCCCATTTCCGGTGTAGCACGCCGTTCTGTAAATGGAGTGAGTTCCATAAAGCCCAGTATCTTTTTGTTGCAGGACTGAAGATGGAAACGTCCTGCCAGCTAGGGCGTCGACTGTCACTTTCCATGAACTCTAAAATTGGTTTTATGTCGGGATCTTCAAGTTGATCTTTTCGAACTTGGTCATCACTCCATGGATCAGGTTCTGATGATGTTGGAGTCACTGTCACCTGATAGGCGGTAGGGCTAGTCGTTCCATACTGTTTCTCGATTCGGGAACAATAGTGGCAGTTCTCAGGACAGGGTCTCCTTGATAAAGCGTCAGCATTACCGTGAGATAACCCTTTTCGATGCTTGATCTCCATGTCATATTCCTGGAGCCGCTGTATCCATCTGGCTATCTGGCCTTCCGGATTTTTGAAGTTCAAAAGCCAAGTTAATGAGGCATGATCTGTCCGAAGCAGAAATTTTCGGCCGTAGAGGTAATGATGGAAGTGTTCTACAGCTTTCACTATGGCCAGTAACTCCTTTCTGGTGACGCAGTAATTTCGCTCCGACTTTGATAAGCATTTGCTCCAGTAAGCGATGACATGTTCATTTCCGTCAATTTCTTGGGATAAAACAGCTCCGATGCCCTCGTTGCTCGCATCAGTGTCCAGGATGAAGGATTTTTCAGGCTGAGGATAGGCGAGGATAGGCGTTGATGTTAAAGCCTCCTTCAGTCGTAGAAATGCATCTTCGCATTCTTTGGACCATTCGAACTTTTGCTTGCTCTCCGTCAGCTTATGCAAAGGTCGTGCAATGTTGGAAAAACCCTTTACAAACTTCCTGTAGTAGGTGCAGAGCCCCAGGAAACTTCGCAGCTGATGGATGTTTTCGGGACGACTCCAACTCTTGACAGCAGATACCTTCTCTGGATCGGTTTGTACACCCTCAGAAGAGATGATGTGACCAAGGTAGTTCACTTCCCGGCGGAACAAATTACATTTGGACGGGCTTAACTTCAGATTGGCTTCCTTAAGCTTTTGCAGCACCTTCCTAAGATTTGCCAGATGTTCTTCGAAACTGCGTCCCACGATGATGATATCGTCTAAGTAGACCAGACAGGATTCGTAGGAAAGTCCTCTTAATACTGTCTCCATAAGACGCTCGAACGTAGCTGGTGCATTGCAGAGGCCGAAGGGCATCACTTTAAACTGCCATAAGCCTTGTCCAGTTGTAAACGCTGTCTTCTCTCTGTCATCAGGGTGTATTTCAACCTGCCAGTAGCCGCTCTTCAAGTCCAGGGTTGAAAACCACTTGTGTCCGGAAAGAGTGTCTAAGGTGTCGTATATCCGTTAAAGAGGGTAACTGTCTTTCTTGGTGATTTCATTCAGTCGTCGGTAATCGACACAAAATCTGGTGGAGCCATCTTTCTTTCGGACCAAGACGATGGGAGAGGCCCAAGGACTGGATGAAGGTTCGATTACATCATTCTCCTTCATCTCTTTCAGGAGGGTCTCAACCTCTTCCTTCTTGGCGAACGGTAGTCGTCTTGGATGCTGTTTAATAGGGGGGTGTTCTCCAGTGTAAATCCTATGCTGCGTTAAATTCGTACGGCCAACATCCTCCGATGTAGATGAAAACAGATGCTTGAAGTCATCCACCAATTGTTCCGCAGCAGTTCTTTGATCTTTCGATAACAGCGCACTCCCAATTAACTTCGATGTCAAGGACTCGGAAGACACAGTCTCGGGGGAATTGATTCTTCTAATGATGCAGTTTACTGGAGTACAAGTTGCCAACACTTCACCTTTTCGGATATTCCTTGGCCTTTCACTCACGTTGGCGACTCTCACAGGAATTACATCCTTAGAAAGGGCCACAAGCGTAGATGCTACCAGCACTCCTTTTAGGCTATTGCTTAGGTTAGGGTATTCAATGAGTCCAAATCGAAAACTATTGCTTTCTTCAAGGGAGCCAGGTATTAATGATTCTGACCTTGAGGGAATCGATAAATCTGTTTGGGCTATTATTTGATGAGCGGATTTTACATCACTTTCTGCAGGGAAAACGGCTATGTCTTCTCTCATCGAGTGCAGCTCGTTAGTCTTGAAGTCGAGAGTGAAGTCATATTTCTTCAAAAAGTCCAATCCGAGAATGAAGGGGTCCGTGATATTAGCGACGAATGCGGTATGATGGTAGGTGGCATTCCCAAACACTATTTCCAAGTCCACTTTACCGTCAATCTCGATCTTGTCACCTGTCACAGTCTGGAGACTTACGCGTGGCGATGTCCACAGCAGTTTCAATCCAAATTCACGAGCCACATCTGTCCTAATGATTGTCACATTGGCTCCAGTGTCGACAATCAATCTGCAGGGGTTCCCATTTACATGTGCGTAAATGAAAAGTCCATCACTGCCACTACTAGAGGAGGAAATCTGCAGAGCTCTAGTGGTGGTGATTTCCTTCCCTCGCGTAGCTTGGCGAGCCGGACAACTCCTTCGCAGGTGTCCTTCACTACCGCATTTCCAGCACTTCTGCTCTTGTTTCTTTTGGGCTGTTATGCTGCTCAGATGTCTTGTCAAATCACCGAGTTGTCTCTCAAGTTCAGCGAGGTGGGACGACCTGGAATCAGACTCATCAGCTTCCTGAGTCCGGATTAGATGGCGATCCACACGGGTTGCTTCTTGGGCGGCCTCGTATCTCATCGCATACACAACAGCAGAATTCAGATCTTTGACATCCGCCATCCGTAGAGCTTTCTGGATTTCCGGATCTCGAACCCCGTCGATGTAGTAGTTGAGTGCCAGGTGGTCTCGAACATCCGCAGGGCAGTCGTAAAAAGCAAGATGAAACAGTCTCTTGATGTCCGCCGCAAGCTCTTGCAGGGTTTCCCCAGTTTTCTGGAAACGGGACTTCAACTGGAGTCGGCTGAAATCTTTCTGGCACTTCTCGCCGAAGCGAAGCTCCAACGCAGATGTGAGGGCGGCGAAATCCAGGCGCTGGCTGTCCGGAAGGGTCTGGAGAATGTCCGCTGCGTCACCTCTCAGGGATGCTGCAAGATGACAGGCCTTGGTAGCAGAGTCCCATCCGTTCGCTTCCGCCACTATCATGAATTGGGTCTTGTACACCTGCCACGAGCTTTTCCCATCAAATGTGGCCAGTTTAATGGACGGTCGAGCAACAGATGTGGGAGCGCAAAACTGTACAGAGCTGCTTTCCGCGGTCGCCAATCTCCTTTCCAGGTCTTTAAAGATGTCTTCTTTAAGTTGATGAAATTTTCTATCTTCTTCTTCCAGTTTATTTTCTACAGCATTGCATCGGCCTTCAACGGAACTTAATTTTTCTTCAAATTTCTCTTCGATTTTATTTTCCACTGCGATGAATCGGCATTCAACTGCCTCAAACTTTCCTTCAATAGCATCAACTCGATGCTCTATCTCATTAAATTTATTTTCCATCACAGTCTTTACCGAAGTAAGATCGTTTTTAATTTCCTCTTGGTTAGACACTAGGTCATTTTTCAGCACCGTTAAATCACTTTTCAATTGGTTTTGATTAGCCGCCATATCATTTTTTAATTGTTCTTGATTAGCTGCCATATCATTTTTAATTGTTCTTGATTAGCTGTAAAACTTGCAGTCAAGTCACTTTTTAATTGTTCTTGATTAGCTGTAAAACTTGCAGTCAAATCACTTTTCACAGAGGTGATTGCGTCAAGAAGTTGTTTTAATTGTTCATCCATTGCGCGAGTAATCACCATAAAAACAAAGTCCAAATTTAAAAAGTCTTTATGAAAAAAAAAATGTCCAAAGTCACACTTACTCCGAGAAAGTCCAGAAGTAGCCCCACGTTGGGCGCCAAATTGTAACGGATTCGGTGCGACTTCCACTTTCTTGAAATGAAAACACAGTTCTTGATAAAAACACAGGAAATTTATTTACACTATGTACAGGAAAGATCGTCAACAACTGCTAAGTTATTCATCAGCAATTAAGCAATTATCACACAACACCGTAAACTCAACGTTTACACACGTATTTACTTCCAAATACGAAAACAACACAGCGAAATGCTTCGCTATAAACAGAGCTAATACACTCTCAGTTCGAAATCCTCAATCGAAACTCCACTGTTTATCCATCGCTAACGGCTTATATAGACACCGAAAAGAAATTTCTCAAATATTCCACACGCTTCTGTAAAGTAGTAGACCGTTATCAAATTTTATCAATGAACAAAAAGGAAATAGGGGTCGTATACTTTAGCCATATGAAAAGGGGTTGTATATTCATTACGGGAAACTATTTACAGGTTACGTTCCTACAATAATTACTATTTACAGGATTTGTAACAATATATATACTAGTGATGGGCATAATCGAGATCTTTTGATAATCCAGATCTCGGGAATCGAGTACTTCTGATAATCGAGTGATTGATAATCGAGATCTTTTTAAATCGATCACTCGAGTGATTGATAATCGAGATCTTTTGAAATCGAGAACTCGAGCGATTGACTTCTCGAGATCTTCCGAATCGAGTATTCGAGCGATTGACTTCTCGAGATCTTTGAAATCGAGTACTCGAGCGATTGACTTCTCGAGATCTTTTGAATCGAGTACTCGAGCGATTGACTTCTCGAGATCTTTTGAATCGAGATCTCGAGATGTTTTAAATCGAGATCTCGAGATGTTTCAAATCGAGATCTCGAGATGTTTCAAATCGAGATCTCGAGACGTTTGAATCGAGTACTCGAGTAGTTCATTTTCTGATTTCTGAGCTTTTCCAATATTGAAAGGGGGTGGGGCATGGCGCAGCCTGTGCAACTAAAATTTTTAGAGCCTGTTTTTTGAGAGGGTTTTTTTAATCTCATTTTCGGAAGGGGGAGGGGGTCCATGGCGCAGCATGCGAAACCGAAATTTTTAGAAGCTTTTTTTTGAGAGATTTTTTTTAAAATCTCATTTCGGGAGGGGGGGGGGGAGAGCTCTTTCTAGACGGATGCTCCGTAACATTTGAGAGGGTGCGCCATCACCCTGCGAAAGGGGGGAGGTGGACTCCCTTGACTTCAGTTGAGTTCCCGAGTTGTTTTGGCAGGGGTGCTCTCGAGATAGGAATGTGACATTTAGCCTACCATTTAGGGGTATAATAAGGGGTGAACGCTCCTGGCTTTTTAGAAGTTTTAGGCTAAGTTGGGGGGCGGGTATTGACACCCCCCTTTTAGAAGGGGGGTGTCAATACCACTCCCCCCAAATTCCATGAAAAATTCTAGTTTTTACATTTAAGTGGGTCTAGTTTTTTTGTTGTTTTCCGATAAAATGAGCAGATACACCTTTTGTCCCCTTACCCTCCGGTAAAGTTCGAAATGCAAGCTTGTTTTAGGGGGTCGATTCGATAGATTTTAGTTTTCATTTTGGGTTCGCAATCCTTGGGGGATGCAGGTTCGACTAGATTCCCTGTTAGCTTGTCAGAAACTAGGAGCTCGGCATTTGGGCGACTGAGTGATTTATTCGAACGGTTATGCATTTAAACTAATGATTTTCAGTTATCACGTGATTATTTCGAATGGTTTCGGGCTCTCAAACACGAAGTTAGTAATGTAAACAAGTAGGGGAATAATTGCTCTGCGCAAAAGTACTCATTCTTTCCTAGTTTATAGCTCTGCTGCTTTTTTTTTTTTTTAAATCTTGTTAAGAGCAGTTAAGTATATTTATCTGACTAATACATGAGGAGGGAGGGTAAAATATTTCTGATTGCGTTTTCCAGAGGATTGGGATTCCCGGCGCATTGGAAAGTGTACAAGTGTGGCTTGAAGTGCATTGAAGTTCATGATTATTTTTTTTTCTTGATCCGCTCTTTTTTGTTTTTCTTTTTCATTCGTCGACTTTAGGAATATACAATAACAGTAAAAGTGTTGGGAGTGAAGTTGAAATGTTTCTGAGTGCATTAAAAAGAAATATTGAAGTTTGTCGTGTGGGATTAATTTTAGCTTCCACTCTTCGGCCCAATTTCTAAATAAAAATTACATTTTACACAGATTGTTTTTTTTTTTTTTTTTGAAATTCCATACGCAAGTATTTCTGACTTCTTGTGTGCGTAGGATTTATTTTCGCGTGGGTAGTTAAATTTAAGTATTTTGCTTGTTTTACTCGCTTCTGTTTATGTCATAATCTTTATAGTTTCGTAAATGTTGATTAGTATATTATTTACTCAACTTAAAAATTTTCAGTCAATTAATTTGCTGATTTTATGGTTTTTTTTTTGTAAAGTTGAGGCAAAACTGCTGAAAATGCTTAGGCTCGCAACGGTCCATTTCGGAACTTAAGGTTCCGTAGTTACGTTTCATTTTCCGTGCGCTAGTCCTCAAAAGGTTAAAATTGATTGTCAATTCTCTGAAAAGCGGATTACGTATTCGGTTTTCAAATCATCCGAGATGCTCGATAACCGAGCATACCACAACAAACAATATATTATACAAGAGAGAGCGCGGGGGAGGGGGGGTAAATGGCGCAGACCGCGCCATTGAAGTTTTGAAGAGGAGAGGGTAACTTAAGCGGGCTTTAATTTATTTTAGGGGGTTCAACGTCGCATTTGAGGGATGAGTGTCATCGCTATGGGGGGGGGGGGGGAGCACCACTGCATTATAAACACCTTGCGTTTAAACATTTCATAAACGTTTTAACATGGCTACCACAGCGTTAACAATCGCTTTAAAACGTTTACTCAACGAAGTGGGCTCTCTGAGTAACCCCATTTGAAAAAAAGCAGAAGCAATTATTTGATTCAATAACCTTATAGAATGACAGGGGTGACACATTTGAGAAGCAATTATTTGATTCTAAAACCTTATTGAATGACAGGGGTGTCCGTCCGTCCCTGTGAGCAATGGCGCGCTTTTTATGACAATCCCCCCTCCCCCAAGAAACGATAATCCGAAAAAGAGCTAAGACTACATTAAATTTTCAATTACACGGTTTGTACCATAACGGTCAAGGGCACCCATATGCAAAATTTTAAGGGGGGGGGGCTCAGATATTTTCCTCATGGTTTAATAGGATATTTTCCCCATATAAACCGATTTCAGTACTGATTAGGGTTATTAAAATTTGATATTTTTAAAAACTAATTGATTAATTGCTGGAGAAGAAATAATTTTACATTTTTGCAAAAAAAAAAAAAAAAAAAAGTACTAAAAGCAAGGATGTCCTAATTTCAAAAAAGGGGAAGGGAGCTTCAGCCCCCACTTGCCCCCCCCCCCCATATGGAAGCCCTTGATACCGGTTTATTATATTTTTAAGTTTAACAACTCTCAAGTTTAAACCTGCTGGTGTCGCCCAACGACTTGCCCATATTATCATTATCCCTCACTTTTTAATAAAAATCGTACATACGTACGTATTAAATCTTAATAACTGTCAAGTTCAAAACAGTATGGAAAGCGTTTCTCTATCCTTTGTTTCAAGATTTCACCACCGGATCACACCAGGGGCGGATACAGAAAACCATTTGAAGGGGGGTGGGGGTCATGCTGAAGAAAGCCCTCCCCCATGAACGAAATTCCCGTTTTAAGTACGAAAGAATTCTGAAACTTTTTTGGGGATCAATAAAAATCCCCAAATCGGTCAGGAATAAGGCATATAATTGGGGATAAACGTAGCAAATTAATTTCATAAGCAATAAAACAGAGCAGTAGTTCAAATATTTTCTTTGAAAAATAATTGATGTATTGAAAAGATAAGATACTGTCATCGTTTGCATTTTATGCATAAATTATTTGAACACAATGTGTACGGATACTATTCTCGAGAGTTCAGGGGGGGGGGGGTTCATGATCCCCACGACCCTCCATTGTATCCGCCACTCACACAACACATGCCCCTTCATAAATCCGCTCATATGATAATTAACAATTTTCGTTCTAAAAATATCGTTTGATTATTAAGGAATCTCTCAATTATCGAAAATTCGAAGCCAAACATTCAACTATTACCCCATTCGAATAAAGCAAGAGAAAAGCAATCATTCGATTTTAAAAATCATTCCAAATCTATCCATTCCAAGAGCAAAGGGCACCACCTATGAAGCTCTTCCCCCAAGAGCAATACCCCCGAAAGAGACAAAATCCCCTACAAATTACAATTCCGCAGTTCACGTCAAAACTCCCCCCCCCCCTCCCCTCTTATTTGCACCCATAGGAATGAATTACACGAGAAGTTAACCACTTGTTTTATTAAGAAATAACTAAGTACCTTTGTGCCGAGATAGTAACATGAAATAACAAACGTTTTGTATCCCAAATATACAGAGTACTGCAGAAACGTGTTTTGGAGTTTTAAGGTACCCTTTTTTCAACAAAATAGTAAGCTTTTACATATAAGGGGCCATTCTTTTGTTACGTATGGATGATTTTGGCCATTTTTGACCCCTTCCCCCCATGTAAGGGTACGTAAGGTTTTTCAAACCCCTCCCCCTATTCTTACGTAAGATTCCATTTCGTTTTTTGAAATAATGAAATAACTAATCTAATATCACTGGAATCGAAATTAAATTCACTATTATTAAATTAAACCTTTTTGTGTGAAGAAATACTTACTAAAAAGTTGGAATCTAGACTGAATGTGTTTTCGACATTTTTTTGAATATGATGCAATAGTAGTTAAAAATAAAACATGCCATACATAGTGCAATTCTTTTATTATTTTTACATAATTAATTCTTCGTAAAACAAATAAAAAACAGTCATCCTAATGCGTTTTTATTTTCCAGACGCAAATGAAACATCTGTTTGGAAAATACTGCGTAAGAATGCGTTTGAACCCCTCTCCCCCACCCCAAAGTATGTAGACATTTTTCCAACCCCACCCCCTCAGGACCCTTACGTAATTAATGAATGGTCCGTAAAGACATCCAGTAATGTCCTTACATCCACAATCTCACTATTTTGCGTTGAAAAAAGGGTTCCTTGAAACCACGAAACACGTGTCTGCAGTGATCTGTATATTTGGGCTCTAAAACGTTTGTTATTGCCTAATACACTTGTATCATTACCGAATCGCATGTAATCGAAGGTGAACGTAAGGGGGAAGACGTCCCCTCAGGTTTTCAACTTAAGTATTCTCCCTTTTTACCTGAACTATAATTTTAATGTCTCTCAAGTTAGAACCTTATATGCGCCTCCAACCTTTACTTCCACCGCCGGGACACACAACACATGTCTCCCACAGATCCGTCCATGTGTTCATTCATTAACACCTTTCGCTCAAAACATATCATTAGACTACCAAGCATCCCCAAAGAATCATTTGATAATCAAGCATTCAACAGTATACATTCAATTATAACACTATTCGAATGAAACATTCGAAAGGCAATTATTTGATTGTAATACCATTTAGATCGCAAGGGTATCTATTCCTCAAGTGTGCTGGCACACTTTTTAAAATTAGGGATCCTCTCTCCCCCTCAAGAAGGACACTCCCTAAAAAAGTCTAACGTCCATTAGGAATTTCAATGGCGCAGTCTGGGCAATGACCCACCTCCCCTGTGGGCTCCTCAGCGCAGCCCGTCTTTCTGGGGGAAGGGTTAAAAGGTTTCAATGTAAATTTTTTTCGGAAGACAGAAAAAAACCATGCACATTCATAAGTAAAATCATTAACTTTTCAAAGCCAGCTCTTTGACCGCCTAAATGCATAGATCTTAAAATAGAATAGATGTGCCTTCTCCCCACTTTTCTCCTCAGAGAGCGCGTCAACATCCCCCGTTGGACATCACGTGATCAAGGGACACCTCTGACAAGAAACTGTTTCCCCTATCGAAGAGAATCACTTTGCGCCGCGATCATTTGCACAATTAAGGGAAATTAAAGCATTTAACCCATGGGTTAAGCATGGGTTAAACTCCCCTTTAAGCATGGGTTAAATTAAAGCATTTAACCCATTATTAAAGAAAAAGGGAACACTCTGTCCCTCACGTAACCCCTCATATTTTTCGCTAAAAGTAATAATTAAAAAAGGTAACAATTTTTTTTCATTAAGAAATCGCAAATGTATTTGTTGTACTTTTGCAAAAAATGTCCTTTGTTACTTTTTAAGTTATTACTTTTTAATGAAATGCGGGACAAAATGACAGCTTTTTCATGGAATGGTCCATTATATTTTCCCAATCATAACTTTTGAAGCAGGCGCACAAGTTATTTAAACTTTTTTTTCAAGTGCTTTAAATACTGAGTAGAAATAGACGTCTTCAAAAATCTTAAACAAAAATTGACCTTATAAATTTTCATTTATTTCAATCAAATTTTTCAAATACAGATAAATGGTTTCAATGCTTGCTTTTTCCCACAACTTTTGAAGCCAGTGCAACAATTTGACATAAAACTATATCTAAAACCATAAACCAATTAGAAATACAAATGTAAATAGTATCGAATATCAATTAACTCAATTAAATAATATTCTAAGATTCGCATGCGTTTCGAACCAACATTCTATTAGCAAACAAATAACTTTGGTTTGTTCCTGATTTTTAAGCAACTTCAGTGTTTTTTTTTTTTTAAAGTACTCAGAAAATAAATTCATTTGCAATGAATGGTCATTTGACTTCCGCCCCCTTCCCCATTTTTCTTTTCTTTTTTTTTTGTCCTACAGAATATGATAATTTTGATAATTTAAACTCGAGGGTAAAGAAAACTAATGTGTCCCTCAACAATATTAATTTTGTCACTTTCCTACTTATTGGTCTTTGTGAATTATTTTCATTGTTTGAATTGACTGCGCGATGCATTCTAACGCTTCAATATTTAGTAACGATTAATTTTATAAACTTGTTAACGAGAAAATCTGCTGCTTCTGTTTCCAACATATGCTTATTTAAACTTAGAAAAACGGAATTAGAATTTTTTTTTCATAACTCTTGTGGCTTCATGAGTAACATGATATTTTTGTGTTTTACTCCCAAAACTTTTTCACATTCTCGCTCAGTTGTTCTTCACAAATGTACATATTTCAATGGTTGCAATCTTGCAATAAATATACTTGAATGTGTCTCAAAATTCTTAAATTTTATTATGCCTATTTTTTGGTTTATTGTAGTTAAGACTGCGTTGCAGTCGTCGCAGTTCACAACAGAGTGCACTTGCCGGACAAAAAATCCTGCGTAGTCAGAAACATCATTAATATACTGCGTCATGTTAATTGGGATGATTTCTGAATTTTCCAAATCGTCGTCAAAGGAATCGGAAGAAAAGGCATTCTTTCAAAGCATTTTTGTTACGCTTCAAATTTAATCTTAACATTTGAAGGTTGTCAAAATCAGAGCAATTTAAAGAACTGAACTCCTTAAATTTCCGTATGAATGAATAATCTTTTTTTTGCCCTTCGAAATTGTCCGACGATTATTGTTGAATCCCCCCTCACAACCTGATCGCACTGAAAAAAGTTTCAAGATGATCCTGTGTAAGCTTATAAGTCATTACGCAGTTTAGAACTGGAATTCTGGAACCTACATACTTTTCATATGTTCCCAGCACACTTATCATAGAAATTAGGAAACTTAAAAATCCAGTTTTTTGAGGACATACTATAACTAATTTTCCATCGCTTGTTTTTAGTGATTTTATATAATGCTCGGCATCTACAATAAATTGCTTAAAATATTCTTAATTTCGACTCTGCAGGGGACTTTTTTTTTTTTTTGCCTTTAGCAGAAAGAAAGATTTCTGTTACTCAGAAAGTCCACTATGTCTTTATTTTTTAATGAAATTGGCACCAGCGTCGCATTCATCAAACCCTCTTTCGCTAGAAAATCTTAGATTCACACATATAGAGATTTCTCCCATAAGTATAATGAAAATCTTCAAACAATCCTAGACTTTTAACGACGCTTCGCATTGTTATATCACTATTACCCGAGAAGAGGGAGACACGATGTCCCTTGATCACGTGATTCTCAGCAGAATCATGATGACCCCACTTTCTCCGGGAGAAATACACTGCGCTGTAGGAGAAAGGTCTATCTATCCCTTTTAAAGATCTATGCCTAAATGACGGATCCGCCCCTGCAACTAAAACACTTCAGAAGCAAGGGTGCCCACCCGCCCTGAGGTCAAGCCCCCCCCCACCCTCAATATCGCAGAGACCTCCCCCCAACAAATGAGAAAAATACCCCTTAAAATACCCCCCCCCCTAAAAATGTCAATGGCGCAGTCTGCGCAATGACCCACCTCCCCTGTGGGCTCCTCAGCGCAGCCCGTCTTTCTGGGGGAAGGGTTAAAAGGTTTCAATGCAAATTTTTTCGGAAGACAGAAAAAAACCATGCTCATTCATAAGTAAAATCATTAACTTTTCAAAGCCAGCTCTTTGATCGCCTAAATGACGGATCCGCCCCTGCAACTAAAACACTTCAGAAGTAAGGGTACCCACCCGCCCTGAGGTCAAGCCCCCCCCACCCTCAATATCGCAGAGACCTCCCCCCCAACAAATGAGAAAAATACCCCTTAAAACACCCCCCCTAAAAATGTCAATAGCACAGTCTGCGCCATGACCCCCCCCCCCCCTCCATAGGTGGGCACCTTTGTCAGAAGTCAACTATATTGAGAGGTTCATTCGATTATCAAATCGATCGAAGAATACACTGCTCGAATGATTGACATCTCGAGAACTCAAGATCTCGAGAACTCAATATCTCGAGAACTCAATATCTCGAGAACTCAATATCTCGAGAACTCAACATCTCGAGAACTCAACATCTCGAGAACTCAACATCTCGAGAACTCAACATCTCGAGAAGTTCAAAGCGAGAACTCGAGCAGTTGATCGCTCGAGCACTCGGAAAGTGATAATCGAGAACTCGAGCAGTTGATTGCTCGAGTTCTCAGAAAGTGATAATCGAGAACTCGAGAAGTTCATCACTCGAGAACTCGAAAAGTGATAATCGAGAACTCGAGAAGTTCATCGCTCGAGAACTCGAAAAGTGATGATCGAGTACTCGAGATACGATAATCGAGAACTCGTGGTAATCGAGTTCTCGAATGATCTTGAATAATCGAGTGATTCGATTATGAGAACTCGATTATGCCCATCACTAACATATACATATGGGTCATTCCATGCGAAATGAGCAAATCAGCTGTGGCTGACATGTCACAGATTTCAATGAAAATTTTTATTTAGGTAAACCATTTATAGGCCACCTAATTCAAACCAGGGACAAGATGAACAGATGTACCTTATTATTAGTGACTGTCCAGTAAGGGATCCGTTATCATAATGGGGGATTTCAATTTTCCGGTTATTGATTGGAATAATTTTTATCCTGGTAATGGCAAAGAAGAGGAATTTTTAAAAGTAATTGGTGACTGTTTCTTAGATCAAGTTGTAATTCAGGGAACTCGAGAGGAGGCGATTTTGGATCTAGTTTTTTGTGACATAGGTAGTTTTGTTCAGGGGTTGTGTGTAGGGGAGCATATTGGAGATAGTGATCATAACAGCATTAGGTTCCGGGTTAAATTTGAAGTGTGCAAAGATGATAATTTCAGGTTTGTGACCAATTTCAGAAACACTGATTTTGTTGCACTTAGGTAGAGTTTGAAAGAGGTTTTTTCGTCAGGATTGGAAAATAGCGACGTAGATCAGCAGTGGACGGAATTTAAGGATAAACTTGCTAAAACGGTTGGGGACTCTGTTCCATTTAGGAGAAAAGGTGTTAGTACCAAAATTTGGCCCATGTGGTTCTCCAGGGAGACTAAAGAAGCTCTTAATTATAGGCAAGTCACTTTTCGTAAGTTTAAAGAAACTGGTCAGAGTGCGGAGAAGCTCCAGTATGGTAAGGCAAGGCGAAATTTTAAGTATTTGGTACGGATTCAGAAAAGGGAATTGGAGTAAAGGCTGGCAGATGACATTGATGGGAACCCTAAGAGGTTTTTTGTTTACGCTAATTCTGGGAAAGCTCGAAACAGTCAAATTGGGCCTTTGGTTGATGAGTATGGAAATTTAATCCAAAACGATAGGGATATTGCAAATGTTCTAAATAACTTTTTTTCCAGTGTGTTTAACGATAACTGTATCTCAACAGTTGACACTAACAAGACACAACCTATTATACAGCTTGAGGATTTTGTATTTTTCAGGGAGAAGGTTTTATTTCATTTGAGAAAGATTAAAGCAACTAAAGCTCCGGGACCAGATAATATTTATCCAAAAATTTTAATTGAATGTGCAGAGGAATTAGTGGATGTTATTTTGAATATTTTCAATGCTTCTTATAACTCGGGGACGGTGCCAGAGGACTGGAAGCTGGCTAACATAACGCCACCCTTCAAGAAGGGGTCTAAAGGTATTGCTGAGAATTATAGACCTGTAAGTTTGACTTCGGTGATTTGTAAGATTTTCGAAACTTTGATCAAAATTAAGATCATGAAGTTCTTAGAGACTAATAGTCTGTTGACTAGTTTGCAGTATGGTTTCAGGAAAGGTAAATCCTGTACTACTAATTTATTGCATTTCTACGACAAGGTTACCTCAGCTTTAGATAACAAAAAATGTGTGGATGTTGTTTATATTGATTTTCAAAAAGCTTTTGACAAGGTACCGCATGTTGCTCTTCTCAGCAAGTTAGCTGACATTGGAATAGGAGGAAAAACTTTACTTTGGGTTAGAAATTGGCTTACTGGTAGGAAGCAAAGAGTAGTTGTGAGAGGAAATCATTCTAATTGGAGTGATGTTTTAAGTGGGGTTCCTCAGGGATCAGTGTTAGGGCCTCTTTTGTTTATTATATTTATGAATGACATCAATGAAAATATTTCTGGAAGCATGAATTGTTTTGCTGACGATGTAAAAGATATGGGGATTGTCGAAAATGAAGAACAAGTAAAACAGCTGCAAGAGGATTTAGATCATATTACTAAGTGGGCAGATAAATGGGGTATGGCAGTTAATGTAGGGAAATGTCAAGTGTTACACTTAGGTCATGGAAATATAAGCATATGAGATATCGTTTACAGGGTTCAGTCATAAATCAGGCAGAAAATGTTATGGATCTGGGTGTCTTTATAAATCAGGACTTCAAGTTTAGTCAACAGTGCAGTATTGCTAGTAACAAAGCCAACAAAATGCTTGGGTTCATCAATAGATCTATTTCAAACAAATCTAAGAAAGTTCTTCTGCCTTTATATAGGAGTTTAGTAAGACCTCATTTGGAGTATGCTGTTCAGTTTTGGTCGCCTTATCTGAAGAAAGATATTTTTGTATTGGAAAGGGTTCAAAGAAGGGTAACTAAATTAGTAAGGGGACTCTCAGATTTAGATTATGATACCAGACTTAATAGGCTTAACATGTATAGCCTGGAGCAAAGGAGAGTCAGAGGGGACATGATTCAGTTATTTAAATTTTTCAAAATGAAAGATGTAAATGGATTAAATTTTTGCGGGGAAAGCAGGACAAGGGGTCATTGTTTTAAGCTATTTAAATCTCAGGCTAACTTGGAAATCAGGAAAAACTACTACTTTAGCAGGGTCGTGGGCACTTGGAATAGCTTACCGGAAGAGGCGGTAATGAGCAAGGGAGTGGATAGCTTTAAGAGGGCCATTGATCTTCATTGGGGACTAATTAATTGACTAGGACCAGCCTAGCTGGGCCCAGAGCCTATTGCTGGTCGTCACATTTGTATTTGTATTTGTATTTGTATATCTATGAGGGAATGCAAAGTATGGAAGTTTAAAAACTGTTTGTTGCTTTGTTATTGAAATTAGAAGTTGATGCTTACGCTAAGCCTAAATTTTCAGAGTTCATTGCAGCCAGTTTGTGACTCAATAACTCTATAAGTTATAAACGTACGCTTAAAAAATAAACATTTCCGCATTCTATAAACAAATCTCTATTGAGAAAGAGCAAAGTAAAATTTATTTGGATCTTTTTTTGAATCTGAGATATTAACAAATATTGAAATTTTGCCAATTTACTTCAGATTTCAAATCACTCTTCTAGCTCTTTTAATGAAAAAATAACAGTAAAAATGATTCAGACTGAAAAACTATCTATAACTAACTATCTGCTCTAATTTCGTAATTGTTTATGAATTTCTTAATGACGAAATCGTACTTTAAAAAATCGAAAATTTCCGAAAATTTCATTTTTTTCTCTATTTTAGATGTTTTTTTCAAGATGAGGGAATGCTCTAAATTTACTCAAGTTTTTTTGGGTAACATATTGAAGTGTCTTTTAGATGCTACTAAATTTTAATCATTGGTATCAGCGTATTTTTTCCTAACCAAAAGTACCGTACCTAGCAACATTTTTTTTATCGGCTCAAATATATCTGAGTTTCGGCACCAATGGTAAGAACAATTTAATAATGTATTGATTAGTTTGATAACCCTTAAAGGAAAAGATCGTGGAATTTAAAGACGAAACAGATTTTATTTTAGTCCAACAGGTAGCTCTTTATGCAAAAGATCAGTGCAGTGGAAGGTTTTTATCTTTGGTGGAAAGCAATATATGAAGATCATCCAAGTACACAAGGAAAGATAGCAAGCCAGACAAATACTCAGAGAAAGAGCGGGATTTAAAAGTTTTCGTTCAAAAGATCGGACCGCTAATCGGTCGGAGTTCGCTTCGCTTTATGATCGACTGAATTACAGTAACGTAGTGACTTGGCGACTTTTGCCATAAACAAGAGAGTTACGTGATTATTTTTTTACATTTAAAAGTTACTGTTAATATAATTTATTGTATTGTTTGTTTATTTGGCAAAATATTTCAAATTGCAAAGAATTGTTTTTCCATTTTTAAAGGGTGTTTAGTCATTTTAGTTGAAGAATGTGTTTATTTTACATCGGGAGGGGGGAGGTGATTTTCGCTAATTCAGGGAACTGTTTTTACTTTTATCATTTTTTTTAAATATATCCTTTCGATTGTTTTATTTTTTTTTTCATATGGGGGACGTTGCAGCGGGATTGCCCGTTTGTTCTAGATGAGTAGTTAGTTTTTTACATAATATCTAAGGACGATTTTTATCCTTTGAGTATGACTGAAGGAACAAACCATACAATCTATGAAGATCTTTCAAGTAAGCGAGGAAAAATATTTAATAAAACTGGGCATTAGATAAATCAAATTGTAATGAATACACGCATTCTGACACCAAGCATCTTAAAACATTTTCTTTTTACATATTTTTTCAACAAAACGGTTCAAACACTTCGAAGTTTATTGAAATTCTTTAGCTTTTTAATTTACAAAGTTTGAACAGAACAACGTCTGTCGGGACCTCTAGTTTTATTATATATTGAGATTATCTACCTTTCAATCATAATTTTTGAGTGTTGAAACATGCATATTTTTCTTATTGGGAAAGTTTGGTTTGAAAGGACTAGAGCAACACTTTTCTTTGTTTGTGGTGTCATTTTCTTGGAATTTTCGAAAACTGCAGGTTCTTAAAAAATTGTCCTTTCCGACCCAGAAAAGTTATTTTGTCCTTTTGAGTGCATTATGAAAAGTGCTTGGTATTAAAAAAAAAAAAAAACTGTTATTTTATTCTTTTTAGTGTAAATGTGTTTCAGAAATAGAATAATTTTATCTTCACGAAACTTCACCTTATTTTTTCTTATAAATGCTCGGTACTAAAAGGAAAAAAAAATCTATCTATGTGTCTAAAACTTTAAGCAGTTGGCACTAAAATTTAATCCTTGTTCCACTCTTGGATTTATACTTGCTAATGTCATGCTTGCTTCAGAAAAGCCTAGATTCAAAATTTTTCATTATGATTGCTTATAACATTACTGTTGCAAGGCAACAAAATTTGTAACAATGGGTTTTATGCATAGACTAATAATAAGAGTAGACCGAGCTTTCTCATTCTTGCTGATAAAGAAAATTGGTTCATAGATGTATCATGTGACTAGTGGAAGGGCTTGGCGAAGACTTTGGCAGCATGGTTGCTAGATGGCAGCATTATCTATAGTTTGGCACTCGACATGTATTTTAAGACAATGTGTTTTCATTAAAAAAAACTTCCAGGTGCAGAGATTGAACTGCTTTTCTTTTAGTTATGCATTATTTTGACATTAGTAATAGTTTTTGATCAGTTTTCGGTAATTTTTATTTCATTTGGAGCTGTCAGCGTTGGCGTGAACGAAATGGCGTAAACGTTTTGCGTTAACGCAAAAATGTACTATTCGGTATCTTAAATTGAAACTGTAGGTAAAAATCTTACCGTTTGCTGATTCTTCTTGGTCGCTTGCATCTTTTATTGCTTAGAGAGTTATTGAAATTGACTAAAGAAAATGCACAATGCTATCTAAACGAAAAACTCACTATATTAACAAAATATTTACAACTTAGAATAACAAATTTACAAATCGGACTCCATAAAAGATCATTCTTCCGTGTTCCATCAATTTTATTTATTTTATTTCGATCGTCTGCTACGATCAACGCCCGCTGTTGCTAGGATATCCACCAGTCACATGGTTTGGTTTATGAGCAGCAAAAGGGTTGCCATAGCTCGGTCTACTCTTATAATTAGTCTATGGTTTTATATTTAAACATTTAATAGGGAAATTACATGAAATTTGCTGTTTTTAATCCTAACTGAAACAGTAATTTTATTTTAGAATTTTAATTTTTCAGCTCTAGTTGAACCTTAAGATTAAGCAAATCATTTAGTGAAATCCCGAAGTCTCTAAGTGGTCTAGTTACAGGGATATAAGCAAAACCAGACCTCAAATTTCTCCGTGACAATCAGGCCAAGTATAATAAAAGTGCTTAATGAGGTGAAGTTTCGTGATGGTAAAATTATTCTATTTCTGAAATACATTTACACTAAAAGGAATAAATAACAGAATTTTTTAAAAAATACTAAGCACTTTTCATAATGCACTCAAAAGAGCAAAATAACTTTTCTGGGTCAGAAAGGACAATATAAGAATTCCTGTAGTTTTTTGAAAATTTCAAGAAAATGACACCACAAACGAAGAAAAGTGCGGTTCTGGTCATTTCAAACCAAACTTTCCCAATAAAAAAATATGCATGTCTCAACACTCAAAGTCATGGTTGAAAGCCATACTTTTGTAATCCTGCGTACCAGGCACGTAGCTCGAACTTTGTTAAGGGGGGGGGGTTTCAAGGTTGCACGAACTACAAAAGAGGAAGCATGCTAAAGCAGAATTAGTAGCTGATAATTACACAAGATAAGATAAATCCAATTAAAACTGATTATTAAAATATGATAATTAACTAAAATTAATTAAATAATTGAAATTAATAGAGTCATTAGTTAAAATTAGTTAATAAAAATTTTATGTTAAGTGGTAAATTAATTATTGTCAGTTTGTAAATTAACATTAAACTGAAAGTTATCACATACAAAGTTTCCAAATATGGGTGAACCTCTGTCCTCCTGAAAAGAAATAAGTGACATATTTTCTATTAATAAAAAGGACACAATAAAAGAAAAACAGAAAACGAAAACTGCACTAGAAATTACTTGGAAAATGCATGCGATAATTTAATAAAATATTAAAGCTTTGTAATATATTTCATTTGTACTTATGCCATTTTATTTGAAAACTAGAAAGCCACCCGTCAAATTGCTTCAACTCTTCTTCATTTGAACGAAGCAATTGCCTGTTCGGTGATATTTTGATAGTTGAAATTTGAACTCTAACACCAGTGGATTAACCCTAAACTCAAGTAGATAGCGTTCATTATTTTCGTTTCTTCATTCCTCTGAGATGACAGTCTTAACAGTAAAACTGTTAAGTTACCGTATCGAGTTCAGCCTTGTCACAATAAAGCCTTTCCCTGCATGTTAAACATTACCAAAACATATTATCAAATTACATATCATGCCGTGGCGCGAATTCATTGTTGAAACACGCGGGTTGCGCTATCATCGGCATTATTTATATGAGGATAAATAAATGTATACCTATGGAGTCTAATGTATAACTATATGAATGTTACATAACGTAACCCTGTCCGATTTGAACAACATTTCAGGCAAAACCCCACAACTCTCTTAACGAAAATATTAACAAGGTTTCATTTAAAAAGCTTGAATTAGTTTTTATTTATTTACATTTATAATATTCTTTTGATAATACGAAATAGAATGATATTTCCAATCTTATCCGTTTTCTAATTATCATTCCTAATCATCAATTAAAAGCTTGAACAAACTATTAACTCTTTGAGGGACTGAGGCTTCCTTTGATGCAACCATTATATATATATATATATATATATATATATATTTTTCTTTCTTCAGTCAATTGACACAGTGATTTCAGTTAGCCGGAAAAAAAAAAAAAAAAAAAAAGAGAGAAGCAAGAAATAAAGGGTGTTCTCAAGTGAAGTCACTGTTCCTCAAAGGGTGAAAGCTGTTCCAAAAAATTTTAAATACCGAAAAAGGCGTATTGCCGTTTTTTATGATTATTTTTTTATTTCTAATGGGGCTGTGTTAGAGGCTTTAGCCTTTGCGGAACAAGTGCGAACAAAAGATATGGCATATTCCACCATTAAAGTGCGGATGTGAATATCACAGGAAAATTTGATGCCCAGTTTCCACCAGATGGAGACACTTGAGCTCTCTTTGATGCGAAACTGCAAAAGGAATTTAATTTTGTCAAGAGCATTCACAGTCAAACGACCTAAGGGATCTTTTGCATGCCGATTAATGGAATGTATACCTAATGAATTAAATTAACATCTGTGTAATTTTATTTTAACAACATGTTGTTAATTTTAACAATACATATCATATTTTACGACGCAGGTAATGATTTTTTTTTCTTTAATACGATGTTAGCAAACACTCTATTGCAAGAAATAGTAAATATCTTTAGCTTGAAGAAAATAAAGAGTTTTTTAAAAAAAAGGCAACATAGAAACGAAAAACTCAAAAAAAATTACCTCGTATTCACCTTTTTTGTTTCTTTGCTTGTAACGCAGTAAATAGCGATAATTTTCACCTAGTAATGTATAGTTAAATGCAGATGTCTGTTTTTTGTTACGTTTAATTCTACCTTCACAATTTACTAAAGATGGATGCATAGATGCTAATTAAATAACTCTTTAGTACAAAGCCAGTGAATAACAATCAGAAAATGTATTCCAATGATGCAAATACAAATATGTTTAATGGAACAACATCGAATAAGAGATTTTTTCGTCAATTAAAAACTTAATAACTGTTTTCTTTTGGGATCATAGAATCACAATTCAATAAGATTTAAAAGTAATAATTTCTAATAAATTACTTATTACATGCGTTAATATGGCCTAGCTTGTAATTTCATAAACTGATCACAGTAAAATATTCAAGTAATTTTCAATTTCATTTTTCTATAAAATTTTGAAACCGCGAAAAGCTTGTTACATCAACTTCAAATTTTATTTATTCATTTATTTTATTCATTTTACCTTCAAACACGAATTATTTTTGGGCATTTAATATGTTCCATGATAATGCTTAAATATTGGGAGGGGGGGGATATCAGCAAAAAATCTACGTAATTTGTTACTCAGAAAGGAGAGAGATGTTAAAAATAATCTAAAAGTTCAAATAAAACTTTTATCAAAATATAAAATGAATCTGAAATGAACCATGCCAAAATATAAAGAGTTAAAATGAAAAAAAAAAATAAAAAAAATATCAATAATTATTTTTTTTCATCCTCAAACACACGAAATGTGTAGAATTTCTTTTTTCGACGCTGACTTAGAATCTAAAATTAGTTTTTAAATGGAAAAACACATTAACACGTAAAATTGCTCGTATTATTAAGAAAACTTTAAAAGGGAGCACTGCGACTTACCTAGTTTGGGAAACTAATTTTCTTTTGCATACAATTTTGTTCAAGATATGTTTCCATAAGTATGACGCAGATAAAAACTGCGTGTTAAAACAGAAAAGAATCGGAATTCAATTACTGATTCACCAGGAACACACCTCACTCTGGCTGTCTTTCGTACAACATGCGTCTACGAAATCCAGGAAAATCCAAAAAGAAAGGAGAAAGAAATAGAGAAAAACACACCAATGAGACCAGAGCCATAGAAGAGGAAGGGCTAGGTCTTAGCGCCTCGAAAGTAGGAACGGAGGGGGAAAGTGCCAGTGACGTCACTAGGTACACTCGATCTGGGACATTTGTGTTGTGCGTGCGTGCGTAATTCCTCACTCTTTTCCCGTTTTTATGTTATTTCTTGAGGGTTAAGCTTCAAAAAGGAATGAAATACAAGGGTAAATGCTTTGAGTCCCATCGACAAGTTAATAAGCGATACGAAAAACAGTAAACCTGATTAAAATCTACAATACAAATTTTTAGTTTCTCTTGTGTAGTTTTGGATATTCTTTAGCCAATATTCCTGATTTAAAGGGGTAGAAAGCGGAAATTTCGCACAATAAAATTGAGCTTATAAAGAAATGAAAATAATTTACTGTGCTTGTCAAGTTTCCTTTCGTGCGTACATAATTTTGTCAGTTTAGGCTTTAAATAATATTAATAACATTGTTATTTCAATCTTGTCTCAAATAAAATGAAAGAGATAAGATTGATATAAGGAATAATTAAAACATATTTGAATTTCGCGATACCATTTGAATCTAAATACTGCCGATATGTTTTAGAGAAAATTATTTTTTACGAAGTAACTATAACTCTGAACAAGAATCTTAACAAACGTTGTTTTTGAAAACTGAAGTAGAACCTCATTAACCTGGACTAATATAGGGTCCAGGTCATCTAGATTGTTTAAAACGACTTAAACAAAACAACCTTTAAATTAAATCAATGTACATAAGTAAAATACTTGAACACAGTAAAAGTTGTATTTTGAATTCAAGAGAATGAAATATAAAGCTGCATTAAAGAAAATTAAAAAAATAAAAATACAGCCTTACAAAAATACATTATTGTACTAACACGTTCTTCATTTATACCGTATGTACATGTAAATGGTTTTCCCAGATTAATGGGTGTTTACTGAAATTATTAATCAACATTTTATTCACTTCAATTTATAAATAACGTATTGAAATTTAGCAACGTAAACCAAGTTTAAAGTTTCAATGATTATCGCCAAATTTATAAAGCTAACTTATTTGTAGACTGAAAAATTTCTTCATGTCTGAATTCTACAAAACATTACGTTATAGTAATTAATTGAAATCTTTCGGAATATTCTACAAAGTTTTCTTCTGTGATAAAGTCCATTTAAAAAAAAATGTCGGCGTACCTTTTGTAATCAGAAAGTTTTTCGTTCAAATATCGGATTCTTCCAAATGTTCTTACGCGAGAAAAAAGTTCAACAGCTTTTTTATATGGGTCAGGAAATTAGTCTTCCAATACAAAAGAACAATTACCGTACTACCCCGCATTATTCGGCATGCCGGAAAAAAGCGAGGTTGACCAGCACGCCGAGAAATTCGAATTGTCCGGCATGCCGGATAATTCGGGGTTTATTTCGCATTAAAACAAAAGTAAATTTTCCCGTTCCGGTCCAATCAAAAGTCAAACCACTGTAAGTAAAAAAATAAATAAATCGCGAAAGTAACCTTTTTTCAAAATAAATGTGCATTTCATATAACATGTGCGTGCTATTTATGATAGGACATAACTAATGGATTTGATTACATGCCAATAAAGTAATCAGTTCAGAAACAATCATCGTTACTGCGATTTATTCATATTTTTTTTACATAAAAATATTTTAGGTTCCTTTCAGAGAGGTAAGTTTAATTTTTATTTATTGAAGAGCTATGGTAAATTATTTAGCTCTGGTTTAGGGGCGGACTCTTACTGCTTAAATGTTTGCTTACATAGTTTCAATTTAATTTTTATAAAATTATTTGTTATCAAACAATATTTTTCTTGTTAAAATAACAAATGGCATTGTTAGTAAATATTTTCACAAAATTAAACTGTTTGTTAATATCAATAAGATATGAAAAGAATTCATATTCATTTTTAAGCTGATCATATATTTTTTATATTATTATTATTTTTTTCCTAACCTCGATTTTTCCGGCATGCCGGAAAGGACCAGGCAAGTGTTATTGAAAATCTGGTAACCCCCAAATTTTGCGGCATGCCGGATAATGTGGGGTAATACGGTAAATGGCCAAGCTTTTGTACAATCACAAAAACACTAATGTATCTGATTTGAAAGCTTTAAATGATCACAAAAAAAAAAGAAAAGAAAAGCTCCTACAAAAATAGATACACGATTGAAATAATCACGATACAGCGCTCATTTTACATGCGAATTATTAATTATTTTAAGCATGGGGATACAGTGTTCAAGAAATTGTTTAGTTAAATCTATTGAATAATATTTACAAAGAAATTTCATGCATTACATCTAGATATTGTAAATTTACGGTTGAAGGAAACTTATTACGGTCTCACAGTGCCGTTAATAAACTTATTAAATATCATTAACTTGCAATGTGACAGGGTTGAACCAAATCCTGCATTAAAAAATAACTTCGTACACCACATTTTATGAAATTTGCCTAGCTCTTTATCTTAACTTTTTAAAATTCTTCCTCCAATTATTTATTGAAGCAGCTTCAAATTTAGTATTCCATAAAAAAAAAGCATTTAAAAACAGAAAAGAAGGTTGTATTCTCAATTTTTTGATGTGTTTTGAGCTCTTTGAAAATTTTGAGGGAAAGCTTAAGTTTCCAGAACTTTTTCAGTACTAGGCCATCAGCACGTGAAGGCATTTTCAATACTTTCAAATATAATTACACACAAATATTTTCGATTCTAAAAAATGTGACCTTTAATGTCTACTTTAGCATAACGTGGAGGAAAAATGACCTGCAACTGATCTAGCGCAGGAGCATATTTCTGAAGAAACCCTAGTCAAATGATATGAGACATTTCCAAATTAAAATCAAACCTTGAAAACAATATTCATATCCTTATTCATAATAAGTGATTTTTAACCTTGTCTGGAATTGGCCTGGGCCCCTTCAACTGCTTCTTTAACAACCCTTGTACAGAGAACAAACTTTTAAATTGTATTTTAGCTAAGGCATACAGCAGTTCTTTCGGCACACACACACTGGATTGTCCCGCGTAAGGCCCCTAGTCCCGCGGAGTGTACCCGATGACGTCAAAAACGAGTTTTCTACTCTCGCTGTCCTTTCGGCGGTGGAAGGGAAAGATCAAAGGATTGAGCTAGCCCTTGTAACTTTTATGGCCCTGCAATGAGACTGTGGGATACGACGAAAGTGGCAATAAATGCTTGTTTTTACTTCGCCGATGGCAATTTGATGGACCAAAGGCGAGGGGCTGAATTTCAAGGTCACACGACCCAGCTGGTTTGAAAGAAGAAAGGGACATTTCCCCGTTTCGGACAAAGCAAAAAGCAGACGAAAATTGGGAACCTGTAGTTGTTGCACGAGGTTCTCGTGTTCTGAATTGACTCAAGCGCTGAGAAAATTGCCGATTAATGGGAATATTTAAGGGAAAAATGCTGCGATTTATAAAGACATTATCTTTCGGAAAAATTTTATTGATGCGAGATGCAACAACTGAGAAAAAAGGACAGGGGTCTTTCGGGAAGGGGGGGGGGGTCCGGACCCCATGGACCCTCCCCTTGGCTACGTCCTTGTGCATACGTATTGATATGACAGGATAATATCAAGATGTTGTCATGACAGCATGAAATCAAAGTCTAGGCAAGATGATCTTGCTTTTGTAATCCTGCATACGTATTGATATGACAGGCTAATATCAAGATGTTCTCATGACAGTATGAAATCAGTACGTTTGGAAAATGTTTTATCTATTTATTTATTTGTATTACTTTTGCTTCAAACTCAAGAATTAAATTTCATTATTTAATTAATTCTATTCTTCTTCAACACTAATTAATTTTCTAGCCTAAGAATATTTTCTTAAAGCTAATATCTGATCGAATATTCATATAAAGGTATTAATAGTACTCGCAATTTAATTTAAAAAATGAAAATTTCTTCGTTTCGCGTAATACTTGACTTATTTTTTGAATACAAGTTTCTAATCTATACTAATATTATAAAGAGAGAGGGCGGATTTTTGTGTGTTTATATATTCGATAAATCTCCGGAATCACTGCACCTATTTGAAAAATTCCTTTACTATATGAAAGGTGCTTTCTTACTGAGTGACATAGGCTATAATTCGAAAAAAATCTGATAAATAGTTCTTTTTTTATTCCAATTTAGGCCAAAATTTCACTTAAATTCCCGAATATGGGAACGAAAAATTACTTGCATATATTAATATTATAAATCGTTGAAAAGGGTAGCATTTTCCACGTTCTTTACAATTTGTTTCAATGCTTTAACTCAATTATGACAGGAGTAATTTGCATTTTTAGCTCGAACTTTTTTAGGCTTCGCTGAAATTTAGGCACTACTTTCTTCATTAAATATATCAATAAAAAGTGAAGGAATTGTTCTACAGTTTTCTTTTTGACACCATTGGAAAAAGCGACATTTTTTTTACTCCAGGTCTCTTTCGACGTTTGGTCGAAAAACTAAGCTTATCTATTTTTAAAGGAAAAAAAGTTACAAGCGTTTCTAAATCAAGTTCGGAAAATGTCATTTAGATTCAGGCTGTCAACCATTTTATTTTCGCGTTTCCACGGTTACGCTTTTTGAATCCATTGTTTCTTTCCTTATTTTGCATTTAATTTCTTGAACTTATTTTATTTCGTGTCTCCATGGTTAATCTTATAAAATCCATCTTTCGTATTTTAATTTCTTAAAGGTATTTTAATATCTGTAATCATTGTTTGGAAGGGTAATTTTGTATGGTGTTTTTTTTTCTTTTGTTTAAGCCTGATTGTTGAATACACTTGACACAATTTTTATTCTCAAGGTAGACCGGGTAAAGCCGGGAAACGCAGCTCTTAATATATAAAGATTTGAAAGCTACTGTTAATGTGATTTTATACCTTTTTGCTTCTTTGGCGAAACATTTATTATTGCCAAAACTTCCGCTTCACTCGCAAAAGGGCTGGGTTCCGGTAGCGTGGTTGCTTGACGCGTTAGGTGCTGAGCAGTTCAGTCTAGGATTATTGTTTTAAAGCAAACGTAAATGTAATTCATTGTTTTGGCGATTTGTTTTTAAAGAAAAGAAGCTTTTGATTTGTTTTCATTCGAGTGAAATATACGACATTTTCTCCGTTTTTTCTGACGATGATATTTGAATGTTTAACGGAATGCTTTTTTTTCGTTAGAGGGATGGATTATGATAGCGTGGTTGCTGAGCGAGTTTGGCGATAAACAACAGAGTTGAGGAATTATTTTTACATTTGAACCATATTATTTAATGTCTTTTTTTGTTAATTGGGCGAAATATTTTAAATTACAGTAAAAACCACTTCACTCGCTAAACAGAGTTTTAAAGCAACTGTAAATCTAATTTAATGACTTGACGAAAAATTTTAAATTACAAAGAAACTTTAAGAGTTTTTTTTTTTTTTTTTTTTTTTTTTTTAAAGGTGTGTACGCATTTTTTACAAAGAAAAATGTTCATTTCACATCAGAGGGGGATTGGGCGTCAATTTTTTTTTATTCAACGAACTTCCATTAAATTTTTAGCATGGGCATCACTTTGCAGATACTGCTAATTGTATTATAAAGACATAAAATACCTAATTATTGCGGAAAAATTGCGGAAGTTTTTATAGCACATTAAAGAGTAAAGATAGCAATAAATAAATAATTAAAGTACATCCGAGTGGGTGTCAGCATTGAAAATATCCCCGGGGCAAAACATTTGAATTTATCTTACAGAATAACACAAATAATCATTGAATAAAATCAATCTTACTCGTGAGATTGAAGTGATAATACTAAATTCTGGGTTGCACGTGCTTTGTTTCAAAGTCCAGGGACGAATTTTTTTGTTTTTTCAGCCATTTTTATCATTGATCACACATCGCCTGCGATATGGCTTGTCTAGTACTATATAAATAAACAAGTGCAGTTATCAGTCATTCATAAGTTGTTCCTAAAACAACAATATTCTGCACTAATAACTAAGAAACCAACTTAGCGAAGACTAAAGATTTCAACGACACGTGCAGCGTAGAACTCATGGACCAACTGTTTCGAGGGTCAAAAGAGGAAGAAAACATGCCAGCAATACTACGGACGCTGGGTATAATGAACTGTGTGCATGCGCAACTATCAACGAAGATCCACCTGTTCCAATGTGTACTAATTACCTTGACGGCGACAGCATGAAATCAATACCATCTTGACGGCGACAGCATGAAATCAATACCATCTTGATGGCGACAGCGTGAAATCAATACCATCTTGACGGCGACAGCATGAAATCAATACCATCTTGACGGCGACAGCATGAAATCAATATCACCTTGACGGCGGCAACATGTATGCAATGCTGATATTGTAAGGTAATATCACTATTAGTATTTTAAAATGAATGCAATGTCGCATACTTGTTGTTATTGCAATATTGCTTTTTAATCTTTATGCAACCTTTATGCAGTATGAAACACGTCAATATTGACGGCGTCAGTATAATATAAAGACCTGGCAAAGTTGATGCAAGAAATTTTTATAGGGACACTTTATTTAAGACTCGGTTAATTTAATCAGCTGATTTTGATTACGTAACATAATAATGCAGAATGTAAATTGATTTGGCGAAATATTTTAACGAGATTTCTAATACTATTTTAATAATTCGTTTTTTATTTGGCGAATCATTTTAATTTGTTTTGATTGAAAATACACGAAAAAGACAAAATAACATATTGTTTCGACAAATAAATAAATTAGATCATGGAAAAGCATTTAAAGTTGTATTACAAATAATTTTATTACATATATATTTGTTAAAGTTAAAATTACCTCCCAGTAAATGAAACGAGCCACAAAACAACCTTGAAAGTTTCAGTAAAATGAAAAAAAAAATATTATTTTGAATTTTTGGCATCTTGAATTCAAATTATATTTTTTGCAATCACAAGCGTGTGTGTGTATGTATGCGCGTGTGTGTTTTTATAGGCACATGTATGTGGGTGCGTGTGTGTGTGAGTGTATGTATGCATTGTGCGTGTTGTATGTGCAGTGCTATGCGTGTACGCGCGTGTGTGTAGGCGTTCGTGTGTGTGTAAGCGTTCCTGTGTGTGTGTGTGTGTGTATGTAGGCAGGTGTGTTTGTGTCTGTGTGAGGCATGAGTGTGTGTGTGTAGGAGTGTGTGTGTGTGTAGGTGTGTAAGTTTGTAGGTGTGTGTATGTATGCATGTGTGTGTGTGTGTGTAGGATATGGACGCAACCTGGAGACGGTTTTCGCAAGAGGAGCAGCATCCTGAGGCGGCCGGTCGACGGTGATGCTGCAGAGGGTGCTGGCGGGAAAATAAAATCATTGTAACATAAAAAACAGTCAAATGAGAACAATAAGCAATCGTGATTGCTCAAAAAAAAAAAAAAAAAACACTTAACAAACTTTATTCGACAACAATACCCAGTAAGCAAAATATCTTGCCTCCGTATTGCATAAAGGTTGATATGCAAGAAAAATCACCTTGCATTAATGGTGCCTCAGCGTTATTATGTTACTCCATTTATGCTGTCAGCAGGCTGCCACAGTATTGACTGACAAGGTGTATGCAGGATAATATCAGGAAAATATTAAGGGAGGCTGCTTTTGTAATCCTGCATACATATTGTTACGAGTTCAGCCACTTCAAGAAATTCTTTAAATGACGACACAGTTCTTGAGAAAACACAGCAGATTTATTTACAACTACTAAAGGACACGACGGACGTTGTTCTGTTCAAACTTTGTAAATTGAATAGTTAAAAAATTTCAATAAACTACCAAGTGTTTGAACCGTTTTGTTGAAACAAATAAGTAAAATAAAAATGTTTTAAGCAGCTATGGTGTCAGAATGCGTATATTTATTACAACTTGATTTATCTAATGACCACTGAGTAGTTATTTTATTAAATATTTTTTATCCCGTACTTGATGGTTTGTTTCTTTACCCATACTCAAAGGATAAAAAGCGTCCTCAGATATTAAGTGTAAAAATCTAACTACCCATCCAGAACAAACGGGAAATCCCGCTGCTACATCCCCCATATGAAAAAGAATAAAACAATCGAAAAGATTTCGTTTAGGAAAATGATAAAGGTAGATACACTTCTCTGAATAAGCGAAAATCACTCATCCCTCCCCCTCCCCCGATGTAAAATACTCACATTATTCAACTAAAATGACTAAACACTCTTTAAAAACGAAAAAAAAATAAAAAAAATTGCAATTTGAAATATTTCGCCAAATAAACAAAAAATAAAATAAATTACATTAATAGTAGCTTTAAAATGTAAACAAATGATCTCGCAAATCTATTAAATGAAAAATTATCATATAAGCTTTGTGCTACAATATGATTAAGGTGAAAAAACAACGTAAATAAAGCACAAATATTCGAGAAAATACAGCATAGAGCTATTTCAAGGCTACAATGGAGCCTCTTCATCAGTGCAAAAAGGTCACCAACACAACCAGAAGTTGCGAGTTTATAGCCAAAGTCGCCAAGCCTCCACGTTACTGTAATCTCGCCGGTCACTGAGCGAAGCCAACTCCGACCGATTAGCGTCCGATCTTTTGAAAGAAAATTTTTTTAACTTAATACATTGCCTAATTTGTTCTTTCCACCAAAGATAAAGATCTTCCACTGCACTGATTTTTTGTCTACAGAACTACCCTGTTGTAATTTATCTGAAGGAAAATAAAATTTATTTCATCTTTAAATTTCATCATCTTTTCCTTTAATAATGTTAGTAAGTTAGATAATCCTTACAGTATTCTTGACATTAGTGCTAAAACTCAGATGGATTTGAGCCGAGAAAAAAATGTTGCTAGATACGGTACTTTTTGATCATTTGGTTAGGAAAACCTAAAGCGCCGATCCGGTCACATGGTTCAACTACGACGACACGTCTTGCATAAACCTTCCAGTACTTTAGTTTGCAATATATCACGGCCATTAAAATCGTTGTTTTCAAGAAATGAAGGCTTCACTCTCTGTCTCTACGTTTTATCTATTCTCAATTGACATATCACAATAGGGCATTTCATTACAAATTTCAGAGCTGGCTTTCTTATTGTCCTTTGGCAACGGGTTAAATATTTATTTCAGTTCTGGCTCAACAATAGATTAAAATAAATATTAATCACTAGCAGTACCAGCACAGCGATGCCCGTGCTAAAAATTTAATAGAAGTCCGTTGAATAAAAAAAATTGACGCCCCCTCCCCCTCTGATGTAAAATGATAATTTTTCTTTGTATAAAATGCGAGCACACCATTTCAAAGAAAAAACTTATTAAAGTTTCTTTGGAATTTAAAACTTTTCGTTAAATCATTAAATTATATTTACAGTTACTTTAAAACTATTTAGCGAGGGTTTTCAAATGTAAAAATAGTTCCGCAACCCTATTGTTTATCGCCAAACTCGCCCAGCAACCACGCTCTCATAATCCATCCGTCTAACGAAAAAAAAAAAAAAAACACCCAGTGGAACATTTTAAAATCATCGTCAGAAAAAAAGAAGAAAATGTCGTACATTTCACTCGGATAAAAACAAACCAAAAGTTTATTTTCTTTCAAAACAAATCGCCAAAACAATGAATTACATTTACGGTTGCTTTAAAGCAATAATCCTAGACTAAACTGCTCAGCGCCTAACTCGCCAAGCGACCTCGCTACCGAAACCCAGACCTTTTGCAAGTGAAGCGGATGTTTTTTCTTTGGCAAAGAAAAATGTAAACTATATCACTCATTATGCCTCATTTATTAACTGTTGGGGGCCTTCATGGCTTTGTGGCAGAAACTTCGCTTCAAATGCCGGTAAACGTGGGTTCGATAACCTCGGATGCCCTGAGTGGTGTATTTCCTTTCTTTACGCTGCAAGTCTTTCTCATGTTGTCTTATGTGTGAATAAATAAAAAAGTTCAAAATCTCGAGGCAATGACCCTCAATCCTTCCATGGTTCTTAACTGGGGGTTTGGCACTATCGTCAATTCGGAACTCCAGCGCTCGAATACGCTACCTTGCGGTGATTTATAAAACTGCGAATGCAACTAAAACATTGCCACGTTGCGCTCCACGTGTGTCTGT
This sequence comes from Uloborus diversus, assembly GCF_026930045.1. NCBI lineage: Eukaryota > Metazoa > Arthropoda > Arachnida > Araneae > Uloboridae > Uloborus > Uloborus diversus. Next base: position 152,317,417 of record NC_072731.1, on the reverse strand, counting down.
TGACGTAAACACAGGCAGTTTGTTCTGAGTATTTATTAACGCAATCGATGTGTCTTAGTTTGCTTTCAGCTACAGAAATTAATTCGTCCCTTAGTAGTATTCTCGAGCTTCTCAAAATAATGTTAGTTTTCCTTATTTCTTTCAAAAAAGTATTAAATGGTGGAAGCATAAACAAGAAAACTCTGGATTAACAAAATTGGATAACGTTATACAGTGAAACCTGTGTAAGTTGACCACTTGCGGTGCAGTACTTTGGTGGTCAACTTAGACAGGTGGTCAACTTATAAAGGGGGTAATGATTTTTTCTTTTTTTGTCATTTCTTGCACCATGTATTCATTTTTTGACTAATTGACACTTACTCTTTCCGTTCAACTCACTTTCATTGTTTAACATTACTTTGAAGCAATAATTTAAAATGTTATTCAAATATTTTTAGAGGTTATTTTCTCAGAATGACGTATAATGTGTCATGTAAATTTAAAATTTCAGTAAATTGATCAAAAAAAAAAGAATATCATTGTTTATAAAATGTTATTTGATATTAACAGTTCCTAAAAATTCATAGCTAATCAAAAATAACAAATTTTTTGATTATTTTTTTTCTCATATACATTTAATACATTTATAACCATGATGATCTACTTTTCAACAAAAAACTCCTTATTGAAGTTTGGCGCTCTTATTAGACACTAGTTTTGGAAATGTGTCAGCGAATTTTCTCTGGATTTCTCCCTTTTCAATTAATTTTAATATTTCATACTTTTTATCAATCTCAAGTTCAACTAATTTTCTTTTTGAAGCCATTTTATGTAAAATTATAACACAAAGAGCAACAAACTGGACTCTCATCTCTATAAGGCAGTTGAAAATGAAAATGTCCTATTTTTTAATCCCTTGCACCAGAAATACTGCAATGCAAGTAACTTTTACTCTAGCACAATTCCAGTGTTGCCAAAAAATATTGCAACTGGAAAAAAATACTTTGTACTTTTCTACTGACATATGTTTTCATTGAACAGAGAGTACAAAAGGTAAACTCAAATAGAACAACAAAAGAAAAACAAGTTTGGAGAATCTGGTTCTTAGTAGTTTTCCAATGTGGTTAAACTTACAAGGAGATTTAGTTATGCTGCTGTTTTATTTAGTTGGTAAAATGCTGGTCTGGTATCAAAAATATTCTTGGAAAGCTATAAAAAAATAATAAAATAATTTGCTAAATTAAGTTTTAAAAAATAAACCAAGTGGTCAACTTACAAAGGGTTTTTTACATTACTCCAAACCATATTTGGGGTACATTAGTGGTCAAGATAGACAGGTGGTCAAGATAGAAAGGTGGTCAAGTTACAGAGGTTTTCCTTCATTATACGAGATAGGAATAATTCCGTTCCTGACAAAAGTGGTCAACATAGACAGGTGGTCAACTTACAAAGGTGGTCAACTTTACAGGTTTTACTGTACCAGGTAAAACTTTTTATTGTTTTGTATGAATTTGTAAGAATATAAGTTTTTTTTTAATCTTAAATTAATTTAACTAATCATATTTTACAGCAGCATTTAGTTGGAATGGATAGTATGCAAAATATTTTCTTGAATTTATTATCGTAGAACAAAATGAATAACCGAGAAAGAATTTACTTTATTCCTTTTATTCTCAGCTGAAAGGTTTCGCCAAATTTGTTTAGGGTTATAGTGTTAGTATTGTGCGAGCAAAGTAGCCTTGGCGAGATTTCGCGTTTTTAGTTAAACCATTTTTAATTTTTATCATGAGTGGAATAAAATGGTAGAAAGATTACAGAATTCGATAAGTAAAAAGAAATAATGTTAGATCAACTGAAAAGAAAACTACCACCATGTATATAAACTGTGAGTACACATTTTATTTATTTTGTTCTGAGTGAATTTGAATAAATATCAGTTTTTCAATTCGATGAAAAAAAACGAACTTAACAACATTGACTGGACACTTTTCCTTAACCTAATTCCACATAAATGATTTAAATAACCTTTGTTACTACAGTATCCTACTGAAATAGACAGTATGCAAATAAATTTTCTTGAAAATATTTATCGCAGAACAGATTGAAAAATCCAGAAAGAACGTGAAGAATTTGAACAATAAAAAATAAAAGTTCGCCAAAAATCTGTTTATAGAGTTATGGTTTTAAAATTGTGTGGAAGAATAATGTATCTTGACAAGATTTCGCATATCAGGTAAATCATTTCCATGACGAATGAATTAAATGCATGATTTCTTTGGATGTCCAATCATATAGTCATAGAAATAAATTATCTAGTGTTAAACGTTACTCTTGACAGTCTGCCACGTATGTGCACTATGTGACAAAAATGTCAACAAATGCCGGAAATGTCACGAAACTGAACTTAATATGTACTAATGTATAGAAAAAACGGTACAAAATGAAAATGCCGTTCGAAGCGAACCAAAAATTTATGAATTCCGAATTCAACATCGTGAAAATGGCTGCTTCAGAACAACTTACTGTGTGTTCTGCATTAATTGTTTACTTTCGTAATACTTTTTGGTTTCTAATCTCTTTCTATATGGGTCAGAATAACCAAAAGACTTTGAAAAATCTTTTCAAATGAATAAAGCGAAAAAATCATACATACGAACAAAAATCACAACACTTTTAGCATTTTTTTCGTTACCACAAGCGTTTGTTTTAGTTTTTAAGTCGGCCATTAGACAGTGACTGCAGTGCCCCCTATAGTTCGTTGGAGTTGCGAATTATGGGCTATAATTGTTTGCTTTTGTCACTATCAGCAAGGCCATGGCCGAAGTACATTAACTCTTGGTCTTTGGCGTTCACAAATTTGGCGACAATTGGGAAAATTGCTAAGACTCCTAGTTTTCAAACTCTTCCCGCAATTTCTACATTGTTTGGGGGAATTATCATAACGTATAGATCGTAAAATATGCAGAATTGGCGAAAACATTTCCCCATTGCTTATAATTCTGCGGCGCCAAGTTTGTGGACCTTTAAGAAATTAAAATAAAGCGAAGCAAGCTAAAAGACGTAACCATGGCAATGCGAAACAAAACATCAGTAATTTTAATGGAGATTAGATTTATTCGAACTTTATTTTTAACGGCTTGTAACTTTTTTTCCTTTGGAGATAGAAGGTAATTTTTTCGACCATAGGTCAAGATATTTCTGAAGTAAAAAATGTCGCTTTTTCCAACGGTGTCAAAAAGAAAACTGTGGGACGATTCCTTCACTTTTTATTGATAGATTTAATGTAGAAAGTATTGCCAAAATTTCAGCTAAACCTAAAAAAGTTCGAGATAAAACGCAAATTGCTCCCTTAGTGATGATGTTAGAGCATTGAAACAAATTGCTTAGAACGCGGAAAATTCTACCCTTTTCAACGATATATAATATTAATATGTGCAAGTAATTTTCCACCCCTTTAATAGCCAATAATAGGCAATTTACGTAAAATTTGGGCCTAAATTTTAATAAAAAAAGAACTAATTATCGGATCTTTTTCGAATTATAGCCTATGTTACTTAGTAAGAAAGCACCTTTCATATATTGAAAGAATTTTTCAAATAGGTGCAGTGGTTCCGGAGATTAGTTCGAACATATAAACACACAAAAATTCACCCTCTCTCTTTATAATATTAGTAAAGATTTGGGAGAAATAACCATCCAAATGTTTAAATTTATTAATTAATTAACAAAAACGTTTCCGATTCGATCCATCGCGCTTCGAAACCATGCTTGCCACAACTTAGTTACACACAAAAAATGTGATCAAAATCGGTCCAGCCGTTTAAAAGTCTTATGGTGACAAACGTTCGCACAGAAGATTTTTATATATTAAGAAGATGTACAAGAAATATCGTTATCAACTGTTAAATAAACCGTAGCGATTAGGCAAATATAAATTAACACCGTAAACCCAACGGTCACACACGTATTTACACCGAAATACGCAAAAACACAGCGCAAAGGCAAATGCACACTTTCCAGCCCACGGCTCAAACCGATGCCTTCGCAACATATCTGCGACGGCATCGGCTGCGACATATCTGTTGCGACGGTAACGCTCAAACCAGTCTGACTTTGAACACGCGGCATGGCTATTTATAAATCTCGAAAGAGAACTCTAAAATATTCCAGGTGAATCCCGAAGTTTCCTTTCATTTTCTTTTTATTCATTCACAAATCTTATCATTCAGAAATGGACAGACCATATACTTCATTCGAATGTAAGGGGGGTAGTATATTCATTAAAAGAAACTATTTACAGGTTACATTTCTAAGATAATTTTAGATGAAAAATAATGGAATAAACGCCAAATTTAGTCAGATCACAACAAATTAATCATAAAAAATAATTACTATATATAGAATGCACGCGCAACTATGCAGTACAATCACCAGAAAGGATGCCGAACTTATATCACAAGTTTAAAATTACACACATTAAGCAATAACCAATCAGACACAGAAAACACAATAATAACAAGAAATATTACTAAACATTAAAAGCAAAAATTATCTACAACTTTGATGTTAGGCGATGAAAGCGCATCCAGAGGACGACCGGAGACGAGATCACAAGGCAGCCGAAGCTCTCGTCCGAAGAGCTTCTTAGATGGGGCATATCCGGTAGTCTCGTGGACAGCACTGCGGTAGGCCAGTAGAAACAAAGGTAGCTTCTTGTCCTAATCCTGGTGATTTCTGGAGACCATAAGCCAGAGATTATTCAGGATTGTGCGGTTGAATATCTCCACCATGCCGTCCGATTATGGGTGTAGTGGTGTTGTCCTAGTTTTCTCAATTGTGAGAATTTGACATAGACCCTTAAACACAGCAGAGATGAAATCCCTCCCTTGATCGGAATGAATCTGCAAAGGTGCTCCGTATCTCGAGATCCAATGCTGGACTAGTCTCTGCTACGGTGGTAGCTTCTTGATCTGGAATGGGATATATGCTTCGAGCCATTTGGTGAAATAATCAATGGAAACAAGGATGTATTTGTTCCCATCAGCAGTTCTTGATAGAGGACACAGGATGTCGATCCCGACATCCCTTCGGTCCTTTACGGGCAGCACAGGCGTCAAAGAATGGCACCACTTCTCCGCGTCATCCTTCGCCTTGCTCCAGAAAAAGCGCTCTCGAACTTTATTGAGGGTTTCCAAGATACCAAAATGTCCTCCAGTCGCACTGCTACGTATTTTTTTCAGAACATCTGAAATCCTTGATCGGGGAAGTAGTAACTGCCACCTAGATGCTTTACCATCGCCAGATTCCCATGGTGGAAACGTCCTGCCATCTAGGTCGCCGACTCACTTTCCATGAACTCCAAAATTGTTTTTATGTCTGGGTCTTCAAGTTGATCTTTTCGAGCTCGGTCGTCACTACATGGATCAGATTCTGAAGATGTTGAAGTCACTGTCACCTGATAGGCAGTAGGGCTAGTCGTTCCATACTGTTTCTCGATTCGGGAACAATTGTGGTAGTTCTCAGGACAGGGTCTCCTTGATAAAGCGTCTGCATTACCGTGAGACAATCCCTTTCGATGCTTGGTCTCCATGTCATATTCTTGGAGTCATTGTATCCACCTGGCTATCTGACCTTCCGGATTTTTGAAGTTCAAAAGCCAAATTAACGAGGCACGATCTGTCCAGAGCAGAAATTTTCGGTCGTAGGGGTAATGATGGAAGTGTTCTACGTCTTTAACTATGGCCAGCAACTCCTTTCTGGTGACGCGGTAATTTCGCTCCGACTTTGATAAGCACTTGCTCCAGTAAGCGATGACATGCTCGTTGCCATCTATTTCTTGAGATAAAACAGGTCCGATGCCCTCGTGGCTCGCATCAGTATCGAGGATGAAGGATTTTCCAAGCTGAGGATATGAGAGAATAGGCGTTGATGTTAAAATCTCCTTCAATCGTAGAAATGCATCTTCGCATTCTTTGAACCATTCAAACTTTTGCTTGCTCTTATGCAAAGGTCATGCAATGTTGGAAAAACCCTTCACAAACTTTCTGTAGTACGTGCAGACTGCAGAGCCCAAGGAAATTTCGCAGCTGATGGACGTTTTCGGGACGACTTGACTGCAGATACCTTTTCCGGATCGGTTCGTACCACCACCACACTAGAGTCAATGCCTGTGGACTGGCAACGAAATATTTTATGACATCAGCACAGCTTGGCCAGATGATCTTTAAATGTCTCGTTAGTACAACTAAAATCAAGATGGTCTGTAAGTGTGTTGTACCACTTTGCAATGGAAATTATAGAAAAGGGCCAAAAGTCTCCACTTTTGCGTTTCCAAAGGACGCAAATTTGAAGGACGCATGGATAAGAGCTATTCACCGTAAAGGTTTTACACCTACAAAGCAATCTAGGGTAAGTAATTCATAGTTGTTCCTCAAGTCCTAAAATTAAAGTACTTGTCTATGTTAAATTTACGCATGAAACACCATGTTAGTATAATGCTTGCAGTGATTGTGTGAAAATATTGCAGTCAAGAGCGCCCATATGGGGAAGTAAGGGGGGGGGGGGCAAGTGGGGGGCTCAAGCCCCCATCCCTTAGAATTTAGAACTTCCTTGCTTTTAGTACTTTTTTCTTTGAAAAAATGTAAAAACATTTCTTCTCCGGCCGAATTAATGAATAAGTTATTAAAAATGTCAAATTTGTAATACATTAAATAATTTTTAATAACTCTAATCTGCACTAAAATCAGTTTCCAGGGGGAAAATATTCTGCTAAACCATGAGGAAAATATCGGAGGCCCTTACAATTTTGCATATCGGCACCCTTGATTGCAGTGTAATATTTAAATATGCTTTACCTGTATACACTTTCCTACTCCTATAAGTTAACTATGCTGAATATCGGAAATAGTTCTTTGAAGATCAAGAAAATTTCATGTTTTTGTTGGCGTCTCAAATCTGAAATTGCGATGGCAATACAATACTAAATGAAACCTTGAAAAAGCGTCAAAAATGCCATGCAAAAGGACCTTACAGAGAACAGAAGATCATTTTAAATAATATTTACATCCTCTAGGTTGTTATAATCTATGCACAAAACACAGTTTCAATCTGATTCATGTGAGTAATTTGGTACTTTCCCATTATCGGGACCACGGTTGGTGCATTTTGGCGATTATATTTAATTTTATTGTTTGACGCCAATTTGGTCAAAGTTGCATAGAACCAGCTTGTTTGACGACACCGTACGTTATTTTGTTTTTTCAGTGGGCTTTTAAACAAAACAAGCTTTTAAACAAGACGAAAAGTTACGTTAAAATTAAAAAATAATCCGCTAAATTAAGCAGTTAATAAGTAAACTACTTTGCCAAATAGAAAAATAAATCATCAAATAACTTGAAAAGTTAAACAAAAATGATCCTTCAATTGAACAAAACACTAAAAAATTTATTAAAATATAAAAATAATTCACAAAATAAAAGAATGAAATATTAAAAATGAACATGTTTTATTATATTGTAAAATTAAAACATGAGGAGCTAATATTGTGGCAACTCAAACAATATTTTTCGGTTTTATTCTGATTCAAAAAGTAAACCAAGTCGCCAAGCACCAGCAAAACTATTCAAATACCCAGAGACACTTTTAAACTTTTCACGAATTAAAAATTGCAATTACATCACTTTCGGGCTTCGTTTTTTAATCGAAAATTAGTATTGTGGAAAATGGTTGGGAAAGAAATTGGGATGTTTATAACATTACATATGAATGGTTTGCTATTTTTAAATATATTTTAAATTTCATTGAAAGACCTTCGATACGTCTTTGGCAGTAGTTGTAGCTGAGTAGTATCTGGAGTTTTCGACAATGAGCACCCGTTTAACATAAAACTCGCTAAATATAGCCCAATTCTGATACTGAATTCGACGTTTCATTTTTGGCGCCAATCCTCTCCCCAGTTCAATTTCAATTTCGGCGCCAATTCTTATTTGGTGGTGTATAGTCAAATTAGCAACAAAAAAGTTACCTTATGGTCGCCAATTTACGACTTCAACTTAGCTGCTTTGAAACTAATATTAATTTTGCACCATTATGATTTAACTACAATTTCTCAGTCTCATTCAATTCACTTTTCTAGGTGTTGTGAGCTGCATTTTGATGCCGAAGAGATAGAAAACAAAGTACTTTAATCCATCTACTGGAGTCTTGCTGTCCGCACCTTTGAGTTTTCCTCGCCTAAGGTCAGGTTCAGTACCATCAAAAATACCCGGAGCTCCTTCTTATTTATCAAAAGATAAAAAGTATAGAATACGTTTCGAAGACAGAAGAGAAATTCAGGAGAACCGGCAACTTTCTCTTGCTATTTCAGAAAGTTTAAAAGTGAAGGAAATTGAAGATGAAAAAGATTTTATATCAACTCTGGATGATCTTGCTATAAAAGTTCAAGTACACTTAAATGAAAAATTCGTGTATCTTAAAAAACGATGGCGATATTATCGTTGCTCTTATAAAGGAAAACCCCTGCGCAATGGAAAGAAACAATGGTTAGGGTTAGTTTTGTTCGATGTTTTAATTTCGAAAACGACAAAATATAGTTCAAGCAGCAATAACCGAAGATAAAAGTAAAATTCCCTATATAAAAATTTAATGTTGATTAATAATACTACTTCAGTATTGTTGTTTGAACCTATTGAAATGTAACATGCTAAGAAATTAATATTATTTAACGTAATGTTTTGTCATAAATGTACAGTTATTACATTATTTTGTATGACACATTAAATGAAAGAAAAAATTAGAATAAGTTTTACACGCGAATGTAAATGATTTTATGTATTACATTCCATTCTGAAACAATGGAACTTCACTTTAATATATGAAGCTTTATTATATGTCATTTTAACTTTTGCTCATATTTTATCACTTTGTAAAAAAAATTTGTATACACTTTTTCGATTTTTAATAAACTGTATATTGTATTCTATTCTGTAAAATGTATTTTAATTGACAATCGTGATTTTTTCATTCAACATTATACCAATAAATTTTATCTTACAAGCTCTACAAAAGAGAATAATAATCATGTACAATTTTAATTTATTACAGTTCTAGGATTTTTTATTACCTTCTGTGAGAGGATTTGCTGTTTAGAACTTGTTTATCAAATTTTCTATTCGTAGTTTTTGTTTGACATGTATAATTGAATTAACCTGGTAGTAGTAGTGGCATTTCTTTTTCTCTTCTTGTAGTCTTACAATATAGTTCGTAGTGAAACCTGTGTAAGTTAACCACTTACGGTTACGTGGTTAACTTAAACAGGTGATCAACTTATAGATTTTGAATTATATGATATAGATCAAATTCTGTTCCTGAAAATAGCGGTCAAATTAGACAAGTGATCAACTAACAAGGGTGGTCAATTTCACAGGTTTTTACTGATTTTGACATTCCATAGGGGGAAATTGATTCCCACCCACCCCCCTTCGTTACCTACCAAATGGCGAGTCTGATTGCGTCGAATAAGGTTAATAAGCGAAAGTTGCACTGAAGAAATAACTTGATTGAGTATTAACAGTATTGTTTAATTTAATTGGCGAATATAGTTTTAATCCCGTTTTTCCGTTTTGCGGATTATTTTGCTTTTTGAAGGCTTATTTTAATTACATGGGGTAGTAGGAAGGGGGGGGGGGCTATTTTTCAAATTTCAGAAACTTTTTATTCTCATTTAACGTTTTGTTTGTTTAAAAGTGTACTAAAAAATACAAAAATACATGATACTACCAAACACGCAGTTTCATATTTGTTAGTAACTTTTATTCAACATGGTGGCAATAAATAAAATGAAAAATGATCGCCAAGATTAAATACGGAAAAATTACTCTCCAATTAATTTATTTGGGAAATTCTTTTATATTTTAATGTAACTTTTTAATGTTATTTGATGGCTTGGTTTCTTCTTTTGGCGAATTATTTTACACTTAAATGGATTAATTTATTTATTTGAAAGAATATTTTACATTTGATGGAGCTTTCAATCTATTTAATTTGATTTTTTTTTTAAATTTAGAAGTAACTTACAAAGGCAAAACAAAGCTGTATTATTCGCAAAAAGGTATATTTTCTATGTAACTTGGATTAAACATAATGATAAATATTGCGGTTGCAATGCAGTCGTAAAATGTCGCCAGTGAGCAAATCCTTAACTTTCAATAGCGATAAACCCATTATACCGCCAATGTACCCTTATTACTCTACATTATAGCCCATTTTCAAAAATTAACAAAATTGGCTTTTTATGATTCTGTGAAAAGTAGAGAAAATTTTTAACCTTAATTTTATTTCTAAAAAATTTAACACTTCATTTTTTCAGAATGTAGAGCAACTAGGTTCATAAATGAAATGAAATTTTTAAAATGCTAGCGAGATTTCCTTAGTTTACGCAATAATATGGTTGATTATCGGCCAACCCATGATGACGTCATTTTTCAGTTCACAGGCATTGACTCTAGTGTGGTGATGTTCGTACACCCTCAGAAGAGATGATATGTGACCAAAGTAGTTCACTACTCGGCGGAATAAATTACATTTGCGAATTGCTGTTGTAAGTAAACGAATTTTTGTAACAATGGATTTTATATTTAATCATTTAATGGGAATGGCATAAAATTTACTGTTTTCCATAATAACTTCTTTAAACAAAGTTTTTTAGAAATAAATTATAGCCTATGTTTTTTCCCGAGAATGTAGCTATCTATGGTGAAAAAAATGGTTAAAATCAGTCTAGTAGCTTTGAAGATTACCCCGGACATACATATTTACATACAGAAATAGCCATTTATGTATTCGCAACTCCAATACAGGGGGCGCTGCAGCCACTGTCTAATGGCGGATGAAAAAGATAGAACAAACAAATGCCGTAACTTATAACTTGCTTTGACGCTTAGTGAATGACAGTAATTTTTTATCGTGTTTGTGGGAAGCTTTCTTTTCTATTCTTCTGAAATTACATTACATCATAAAATGTCTGAAGCATGTAATTTACCACAAAGAAAACACGTAGAATGGAATATTTTACCTTTTTCTTTAGTATTGTTAATCACCGCAAGGTAGCGTATTCGAGCTCTGCAGTTGCGAATATAGACTGCGGGTGATGAATCACGTAAATAAAAAAATAAAAAAAAAAAATAAATAAAAAATACGTATCACACAAACTGTCTGTGCGCACAAATGCCTTACCCCAAAGGACCAAAGGAGAAACGTGGAACGCAACGTTTTACCTTTTTCGGTAGTCCAAAAAATTAATCACAGCAAGGTAGCGTTATTCGCAAGTCCAGAGCTCGAATACGCTACCTTCCGGTGATTAATAATACTAAAGAAAAAGGTAAAACATTCCATTCCACGTGTTTTCTTTGGGGTAAATTACAGATTTCAGATAGTTTATGGTGTAATCTAATTTCAAAAGAACAGAAAAGAAAACTTCCCACAAACACGATGAAAAATTATTGTCATTCACTAAGCGTCAAAGCAAGTTATAAGTTACGGCATGCGCTTGTTTTACCTTTTTCATCCGCCATTAGACAGTGACTGCAACGCCCCCTATAGTTTATTGGAGTTGCGAATTCGAGCTTTAGTTGCGATTTTTCAAACCATGGATTGGATATTCTTTTGAAACACGTTCAGTAAATTTGCTGTTTTTGATACCGCAGACGATTTCATCACTATTTAGTTTTCCATGGATTTCGGAGGTAATCATTCTAAATTGCAAAAGCAATTTCAAGAACTAGAAGAAATGGAATTAATTGATATTAAACTTCATTCGGAGAGAACTGTCGGGTTTTATGCCTGTCCAGTTATATTTTCTGTATTGGAAGGAAACATGTGCAGATTAAAGCGTTTGCTTCGATACGGCTACGAAGTTAACGAGAAAAGAATGAAATTACTGAATGGAAAAATACTCGGGTAAATATTTACTTATCAATTACAAATTAACTTTTTTTCCCCATAGTAATTACTTAACGTTAAAATGATATGATTAATTTCAGGCGGTTTTCGATAATGATATTAATGTAATAAAGTTAAAAATAATTCCAGCTTCTGCTCTTATAGTAAGGTGTTTTTTTATGATACAGTGTAACCTCCTTAAAATGAATTTATAGGGACCTTTAAAAACATTTTGCCTTGTCAGGAAAAAGAAAGAATAAAATATTACAAACAATAGGACTGAGATCGCAAATGTAACTTGCTTTAGCAAATAATTCGTTTTCCAGCTTAAAAAAAATGGCCCTTAAACTTTAATTGAATGGACCTCTAGAAGTAGGGCAGATGTAACACTTGATCTTCATTAATATTTAATCCTCTCTGTCCTAAAAGAACGGCATATGTTACAAATTAAAAAAAAAAAGAAAAGAAAAAGCATACTACCTTATATTGACCCACTTAATTGTCTTGGTCAAGCGAAAACAAAAGCGCGTATTTACTTGGATAGTATTAAAAAAAAATTTGGAAAAAAAAAATAGAACCGACTTCAAAATTGCTCTAAAAAGTGAAAAATAATTTTATTCTTTAAACACCATCGATAATACATTTAAACATAATTTTTGAAGTTGGCGCAAAAACGATTGATAAAATCATTCACAGCCATAACTCAACTACAAGTATAAATTTAACCAGGTCCAGTTTCTTTACTACCACATGCATTACGCATTGATGACAGCATATTTGAGTAACGATATAAATGTTTCGTTCCCAACTTTGGATGATTTTTTGATAAAAATATGAACGAAGCATGGTTACAATGGATTTTACTTTTTGTTTTTGCGCCAACTTCAAAAATTATGTTTAAAAGTATTATCGATGGTGTTTAAAGAATAAAATTATTTTTCACTTTTTAAAGCAATTTTGAAGTCGGTTCCATTTTTTTTTCCAAAATTTTTTTATTTCATTCATTTTAGTGTAAATGTAGATATTTCAGTAAAAGTAAGAAGTTACCTAGTAAGAAGTTCGGCTCTATATCACTGAATTGCTTTAAAAAAGCCTTTATTCAAAATTACCATTACTATTAATGTTACTGTTATATGGCATCAAACTTTTATAACAATGAGTTTCATATTGTCGCGTAGATGAAGATAGCGAAGACAATGTGAAAGCCAAATGAAGCGAATACTCGTTAGTCTCAACTCGAAATCTTTATGCAGAACCACGAATGAACATTACATCTCCTTATATACAACTTGAGAAAGTGCTGGAACTTTCCAGACTTGGAAAGATACAGAAATTAATAGAACATTCGAGAAAATACGGGAAACAGTAGAAACGAAATTTTAGTAAAATTCACTGTCTCCTAGTCGGGATATGAACCCGGGTCGCTCGTGTGGGAGGCGAGAATTCCGAGGCGAGAACGCATCGCAACAAAAGCGCAGCGACTGATGAAATTTTTCAAAAGTCTCGTAATTGCAACAGAGTGATTGCGATGCATGTATTATAGCTGCCGGCCGCAAATTTCCTCATTCGCTTTAAAACTTTCTTAAAACCTAAAATGTTGTGTAAAATTATCTTTAAATTGTGTATAAAAATTAATATATTATAATAAATATATTAAATTGTGTAATAAATTTGTGACCTGTTTTGCATCCATCAGTTTCTGGCTTTGCGTGCATGCAGCGCGTCAGCGTTGAGTTTGTGTCCATATGTTTCTTATGATTCTTGCTCTTATCTTCCCGTCTAACACCTTTTAATAATTTGCTCAAAAGTTTAGACTCACCCTGTATACATGTATATCATATGCTTCTATATAAGTGTCTACTCGAGTACGTACGCGTATATACGTGTCTTCCTGAGTATATAAGTGGTTGTATATATACGAGCATAAGCGGGTTTATACGTGTATAGTCGAATGTATAACTGTATAGATAAAAAATACTTGCAGATACCCAAATACGTGTTTATTGGTGCATTTGTGTAAAATGCGTATATATACGTGCCTACACGGATATATGCGTATACATACGCATATACTCGTATATTTAACCCTGTTTATTTTAAAAACAATACATAATAAGTGAAATTTATATTTAATTTATATCTGCCTTATACTTAAACATTAAGTGACTTAAGAAGAACAATATTCGTTAAGCCTAATATTATGACCACTTTACCCCATCTTACTTAAATTGTTCTAAAAAATCATTCAAAATGGATTCAGCTAACTGATAATGAGTAAGAGTTCTTGAGACATGTAGGAAGCTTCCTGTGCAGTCAATCTGTTCATAACTCTAACAAACAGAATTTCCCAAGGGAGTTAAAAAAGGTGTTTACATTTTAAAAATTTTCACATTTACACAAAATATTTCTTTTTACCGAATAAAATTTTGCCAGCTGTAACATTTTGTATTTAAAATGTAGTTTCTAAATGCACTACCCTAAAATAAAATTTTCACATTCATTCGAACATTAATTTCCAAGCTATAACCATTTATTTGAATTATGACCACTTTACTCCATTGACCACTTTCCCCCACCAGACCCTATCCATTAAAAAAAGAATCACCAAAATCGGTTCACTAGGTGAGACGCTATGAGTGGACAAACAAAAAAAAAAAAAAAAAAAAACATACGTACGGTATGAACTGATAACCGCCTCCTTTTTGAAGTCGGTTAAAAAGTGGAGATTACACATTGAAGCTCAAGCCAATTTTATCCCTGATACAGAAAAATAGTATCATTACGGGAAACGCAGGGCTCATAGTAAATTAATTAATAGTAAAACTTTTATACACATCCTAATATATAAAAATCTTCTGTACGGACGTTTGTCACCATAAAGCTTTTAAACGGCTGGACCGATTTTGATCCAATTCTTTGTGTGTAATTAAGTTGTGGCAAGCATGGTTTCGAAGCGCGATGGATCGAATCAGAAACGTTTTTGTTAATTAATTAATTAATTTAAACATTGGATGGTTATATCTCCCGGATGATTCATACTTTTTTTAACCTATTGTTGAGCTAGAACTGAAATAAATATTTAACCCGTTGCCAAAGGACAATAATAAAGCCTACTCTGCTTTTTGCAATGAAATTTCCTACGGTGATATGTCATTTGAGAATAGATAAAACGTAGAGAGAGAGAGAGTGAAGCCTTCATTTCTTAAAAGCAACGATTTTAGTTCCCGTGATATATTTTACAGTAAAGTACTGGAAGGTTCACGCAAAATGTGTGTTCTGTCGTCGAAGTTGAAGATTGGACACTCGACGACCGGTTTTTACGTATGGCAAGGAAAACAAGTGTAAATAGAATGAAAACTGGTGCTTCAGAAAAACTGACATTCAGAGCTATGGACGCCAAGTTGAACTGGAGGTTCTTGGAATTGGCGTAGGGGTTACAACACTAAAAATTCTAAGAAAAAGTAGGGAGAAAGGACGGGGATACCATAGCTGCCAAGTGCTCCGTTTTCCCCGGAGTTTCTCCGATTTTTATTGCGTACTCCGAAAATCCGATTTATTCCAAAAAACTCCGATTTTTCGACTTTTCTTCACCTATTGATTTCAGAAGAAATTTCCTTATCCTTAAAGGCAGGAATTATGTACAAACTCAACAAAAGAGAAGACAATTTCTTTTGACAATTCATTTTTGGAAGCATTAGTGTCAGGATAAACACTGAGGGGAGCGCCGATCGGAGAACATCAGTTTTTGATCGAGCATTTCAGCTGCACGCGTGTAAAACATCGCCGCCATGTTTGGTCATTTACAAAATGGAAGTCGACGATGCTAAGCGCCTAAGTTTTCAAAGACGAAGCAGAATTGGGTGTTTTTCTTAATTGAAAAATCATTAAAGTAAAGTAAAATGTGCTACAATTTTTTTTATAAATATTTTGAATAATTTTCTTGAGAAATGAAAAAAATCATACTATTTAAAATTTCATCTTATCCTCACTGCTTTGGAAGCTGTTGCGCTAAATATTTTCAATTAAATTGTAGTTTCATGAGGATTTTAAGTTATTTGTATGCAACAAGTTCAAACATTTCTATCCTAATTTTTGACTTAGTCGCCATATTTGGTCATTTTGTGAGATTTAAGTACTTCAGTCTCTTTTAATGACCTAGTTTCTAAAAACGGAATAAGATGTTTATTGCAATGCAAACTATTGAAAATAATTCAAAATGGGCCTTTTTTTTCAGAAAATTCTTAATCATTTTCTTGAAATATGCAAATTTTTTTTCACCAGAATATTACTTTATCCTTATTGTTTTAGATGTTAACTACTAAATACTGATTATATTTCGTCTAAATTATAGTTTTTAAGGATTATTAATTATTTATAATTACTTTCATGCAACTAATTCAAAAATCTATTACCTTAATTTTTTGTGTAGTCGCCATGTTTGGTCATCCGCAAGATGTAAGTAGACGAGATTAATTGCCTAAATTTCCGAAAACAGAATTGGATATTTATCTCAATACAAACTATTAAAAATAACATACAATGCAAAAAAAAAAAAAAAAAAATGTTTTTTTTTTAAAGGGAAAATTTATCTGTATTTGATCCTCATTGACTTGGAGGTTTTGCTATAAACTGACTGTTTTATTTGAACTGCCGTTTCCTGTTGACTTCTCATTTATTTATTCTTTTTTTTTTTTTTTTTTTTGTGAAAAGATCAGAAACCTATTTTAACTTAAATTTTCCGTATGTAAAAAAAGTATTGAATAATACTCTTTTAGAATGTGCAAAGTCCTATTCATTTATTTACTTGTGAAAGTTGTAAAAACTCCCCCCCCCCCCCCGTTTGTATTTTAAAATTTAGCGACAGTATTGGCCACTAAAATTTTGGGGTCTAGTGGCCACTTCGAAAATTCCTGAGAATTGACCTTTACTATGAAGTTACATAAGAGCTTTACTTCCAAGCATAATAAGTAAATTGTGTGTTTTATTCTTCAATATATTCTTATGCAATGCATTTTTAATACACGTATATGCATTAAAAAATATTTAAAAAGAGGTTGCAGTTTTATTAAATCAAACATTTATGTTTTTTTACTTTTCAATATGTAGCTACGTAACGATGCTTTTTTTTTTTTTTTTGGGGGGTAAAATAATTTTATTTTAATCTTGGTTGTAGTTTTGCTGAAAATCAAACATGAAAATTCAGAAAAGCATTATAATGGTGCTTAAAACTTATAGAAGCTTATGGTACAGAAGGAAGGCTTAGCACAGGCCACAATTTCTTGCTCCTATTTTAACCCTCGTTGCTCCTATTTTTTCCCTTCAGTGCTCCTATTTTTTTTATCTTGAGGTTGGCAGCTATGGGATACTAACCAGGGCTGTGGAGTCGGAGTCGGAGTCGAAGTCGGACTGGTTTTGGAGTAAATGAGTTGGAGTCGGAGTCGTTAAAAACATGCCGACTCCGACTCCGGGCTTCTTTTTTTCTTTCCTTTTCAAACTCGCCTTGCATTTTTTAAAAACTGACTACTAGGGTGTCCCAAGATATAATGGCGAAAAAAAAATTTGTGAAATCGAATACGCATACCCTCTAAATTTTTTCCATTTCACCTCAGAAACATGAGAAAAAAGTTTTATTGCAATAAAATAACGGGAACCCGTGCCGACTTGAGGTCTTAAGTTGGACCTGAAATCCTGTACGGCGACTACAGTCGAAGGATTGCTAACTGTATAATTCCTTACTACACGCAACATCAGTTTATTTAAAGCAGATATTTACAACAATATTAGACTACAAGAAACAATACTGCACAATTTTTTTTTTTTTTTTTTCAATGTTTGCTTTTTGCAGTCAGGATAGAGCTTCCGGTGCTCTTGAACGCAAAGTAACACAAATTGTTGTTGTTCCTCATCAGCTGTTAGCAAACCATGAAAGTCCTGCATCATTTTTACCGCTCTTTCAGCTGCATCGCTTACTGTTCTAAGCATTGAGACAGTCTTTTTCACATCAAGGAATGAAATAATATTGACCATACCTTAAAAGCTGGATGAATATTTTTTAGAGCAGTTTAGAGATGATTGGGTCCACATTTTCGTACTTTTTTCAAAAAGCAAATATTTTTTGGGTGCTTTGACTGTCAAAATGTATTGAAGCCATATGGTTTTACGTATATTGTCACTAAAAACAAACAGAAATCAAACACTGCTTTATTTTTCTTGGTATCAAATTTTTGTTATGAACTAAACAGAAACAGTTTTATTAAGTAAATCGTTCGAGCCATCCATCGAGCTTGGTGCATTATTCCCGGTGATCTTATTTTAAATTCATTTTCTGTATCTCCACCTAAAAATAGGATAGGCAGTTCTATCAACTCTTGATAGTCATTCCTGACCGTAATATTAGTAAGTTCAGCACGCTAAAAGTCAAATAAATTTTCCAAGACAGGGTACATTTCGGAACAACTCCGCAGCTTCTCCATAGCACTGTATTTTAGTGGGATGGATAGTTCATATATATGATGGTGGCAAGCAAAGGAAAGCATTTCTCTATCAATTTTTTACTCAAGAATAGTGCAAGGATCACTTAAAGGACCTGTTTTGGAAGCTGTAGTATCACAACACAGAGTTTTAACTTTGTCTTCGAGATTCCAATCTAAAACTGCCTTTTAAATAGCCTGTGTTTGTTCTTTTCCTGTAGAATTATCCAGTTTAGACTCAACAATGAGTTGTTCGTCATATCCATATGAAATAACTATAGATAAGCGACCTTCTTTTGATTTTTGATCATCCAAAGTAGGCAACCGTTTCATATTCCAAGGTAAATTCACTACATATGGTACCTCGTACTAAAAACCAATTTTTATTCTTTTCTCGTGCTCCTTCCGCTTTTCGGTTCGAATTTTTTGAATTGAAGATTTACCTATGAGAAATTCATCAATGTTACACCCAAGTACGTCAATAGTAGCTTCAAGAATAAACACATAATCTCGTACACTTTGACACCTGTCCAATGAAGCAACTGATTTTGGAGTAATAAAATCACTGATCATTACATATTTACTTGTTCCAGGTTCTGATAATACTTGTTCCAGGTTCTGATAATACTTGTTCCAGGTTCTTATATACTTGCTCCAGGTTCTATACTTGTTCCAGGTACTGATTTATATGTTTCAGAGAAATCTTCTGAATTAATATTTTCTCTAGAGCTCGAAGAGGAATCTTCTTGTACAAGTTCATACAATTCCGAGGATGTTGTAGTGGAATCGTATTTAATGTGCCTGTTTTCTTCTTTGAAAGCTCAAAGCAGCTCAGAAAATCCCATTTTCCTCCAGTTTGATTAATCGAAGTGCATCAGCATGTGAAATATTGAATAAATTGTTTAAATTACTCTCAAATTCTTGTTGGCGCTGCCTGAATACTTCTTGCAGTTTCTTTCCTTTCCTTTTTTTTTTTTTTTTGAAGTCTCTCCAAATTTGTGATACAGGTTTTTAAGTTTATTCACACAATTTGCCAACGATTTGGTGGGAATGCGTGCCTTTTCCCAAAAGATGATGCATTCCCGAATAGCGAGATTTGCACTTTCACTGTTGGTTAAATTTACTTCTCGAATGTCATAAAACAAAACAGACAGAAATTGGCCGTTAAAGGGAAGTTTCAAGCCCGTAATTTGGTGTTTTACGTAACTCCTATTAAAAATCTCTTTTTTCAAACTTTGCAATCCTACTGCCATGTTTCGTTCCCTATGGAAGGACTATACTGCGCTCGATGACCGGAATGTATTCGTACTGACACGTTTGACGGTTTGCAATTTGCCACGGATACGCACTCCCCCCCCCCCCCCCAACATATGTTTTTCTGTTTTTATTTGTTTTCTGTACACAATTTACAGCTGCTTTGAGCTTCGCAAAGTATCGCGTCGCCAGCGTTCGCTTGCTTATGAATACACGTGCTATTTACACGTTTAGGCCTTTAGGCGCAAGTTGGCACGGGTTACCGAGCTTCAAATTGTATGAAATTTTTTTACGACGGTTTTGATATAAAAGGAAAAAAATGAAAGGGTATGCGTTTTAAAAAAACGACTTTAATTTTTTTGGGACACCCTACTGACTACCAATTGGTTCGATTACATGTGGGCAATTCCACAATAAAGTAAATCAAAACATGAAAAAGTGAAATTTGAAAAAATTATCAACTTTCTACATTTTTTGAAAGCTAAAAATCTGCAGATAAGTATAACATGAGGGATTTTGATTTATATTAACATTTTAGCCAAAAAAAAAAAAAAAAAACTAGTATGTTGTGGCCATCACGAAACTTTCTTCTATATTTTTCCTTTTCTGATCCCTCCCAATGCTTGACGAGGAAGCAATATTCCTAACAAAAACAAAATTACACATGCAAAAACTTGACGACCATCCCAATGTCTGAATTATTGTAAAAGTAAAGCAAAGAGCGAAAATTGAAAGTTATTTTAAAAGCCTTGCTTGAATTAATTACAAATATTGTATTTATTAACGAACATAAGATGGCAACAGTTAAAAATTTTAAATCATTGAGATAGTATTTCCGATCATTTCCATACAATTAAAATCACGAGAAATACGCAGACGACAATCTATTACGATTTATCTTTCTAATTGTTGCATTAATAAAGCTATTTTTATTCGCCAAAAAAAAAAAAAAAAAAAAAAAAATCAACACCCCTTGGAGCGATTGGCGTCAAAATTGAACCAAAGCCTGTTTACGTATGGATTCACATATATTCCAAATTTCAACCAGAACGTAGCATAACTTCTTGAGATAGGGTACTCACAATGGAAAAAAAGAACGGGCGATTGCGCAACCCCCTTTTTAGCTGTTGACACCAAAATAAAATCAGCTCTTACACCCACTAAGGGCTACTTGCCGATAAATTTTTCTTTCATTCCGTTCATTATTTCTTGAGATACAGCAGTCACAATTGACGACCAAAAAACGTTCTATAGCTCAACCCCCGTTTGAGTTATTGACACCAAAACTGAATCAGCACCTGTTCCTGTTAATACCAACATATGGACCAAATTTTGTTTGATTCCGCCAGTAACTTCCTGAGGAATAGCAAGCACGCGTAACTTGAAAAACGTCCCATTGCTCCACCCCCCTTGGAGGAATTCCCGCCAAAAACTAATGGGCACAAGTTCACATACGGGCACATATGTGTACCAAATTTCGTTCGATTTCATGCGGTAGTTTTTGCTGTAGAGCGGCCACAAAAAAACTGGTCACACACAGACGTGACACACATACATACACACATACATACATACACACATACATACATACACACACACACACACAGACAGACAGACATTTTCCAAAAATAGTCGAAATGGACTCAGCACACCTCAAAACGTTCGAATCCGTCAAAATTCGAAATTCGAAAATTTGCACGAATCCAATACTTTCTTCTATATATTAGATATAGAAGAAAGTAAAAATGCTCGATATGAAAATGGCGCAGTTCTGAACATTTCTGTGCAAAAATTTGCTATTATTCTATCCTTGCTCTGCAGAAAGTTCAGAAGCTAGGAAAATAATGATTGACTTTTATAATAACATTGGGGTATAATATATCTAAAAAAACATCCTTAAAGTTCTATATTATTTATTAAAGCATTATAAAGTTACATTAAAATATCATTAATTAAAGATACGTCCGTTACTTAAATTTCACAATTCAGATCCTATGATTTATTACACATTAAATATAAATATTTCACTCATTTTTTCTAATTATGTTGTTTATATTATTTATATAAAAGATTTGAAATAATTATTTTTATATTTATGTATATTTTTGTGAGTAACAGACGTATCATTTTCAAGCAGTAATAATTCTGTCAACCTAAGTAATGGATGTTATCATTTGTTGAACTATTTATTTATGTTAGCATAATAATCTCAATTTAAGCCTTCATTGTTATTAGAATTAAAAACTAACTCTAGGGTTTATTGTTTATTTTTACTTTCTTCTATATCTAATATATAGAAGAAAGTATTGGATTCGGGCAAATTGTCGAATTTCGAATTTTGACGGATTCGAACGTTTTGAGGTGTGCTGAGTCCATTTCGACCATTTTTGGAAAATGTCTGTCTGTCTGTGTGTGTGTGTGTATGTATGTATGTGTGTATGTTTGTATGTGTGTATGTATGTGTGTCACGTCTGTGTGTGACCAGTTTTTTGTGGCCGCTCTACAACAAAAACTACCGCATGAAATCGAACGAAATTTAGTACACATATGTGCCCCTATGTGAACTTGTGCCCATTAGTTTTTGGCGCCAATTCCTCCAAGGGGGGTGGAGCAATGGGACGTTTTTCGAGTTACGCGTGCTTGCTATTCCTCAGGAAGTTACTGGCGGAATCAAACAAAATTTGGTCCATATGTTGGTATTAACAGGAACAGGTGCTGATTCAATTTTGGTGTCAATAACTCAAACGGGGGTTGAGCTGTAGAACGTTTTTTGTCGTCAATTGTGACTGCTGTATCTCAAGAAATAATGAACGGAATGAAAGAAAAATTTATTGGCAAGTAGCTCTTAGTGGGTATAAGAACTGATTTTATTTTTGTGTCAACAGCTAAAAGGGGGGTAGCGCAATCACCCTTTTTTTTTTTTCCATTTTGAGTGCCCTATCTCAAGAAGTAATGCTACGTTCTGGTTGAAATTTGGAATATATGTGAATCCATATGTAAACAGGCTTTGGTTCTATTTTGACGCCGATCGCTCCAAGAGGTGTTGATTTTTTTTTTTTTTTTTTTTTTTTTTTTGCGAATAAAAATATTTTTATTAATGCAACAATAAGAAAGATAAATCGTAATAGATTGTCGTCTGCGTATTTCTCGTGATTTTAATTGTATGGAAATGATAGGAAATATTATCTCAATGATTTAAAATTTTGAACTGTTGCCATCTTATGTTTGTTAACAAATAAAATATTTGTAATTCATTCAAGCAAGGCTTTTAAAATAACTTTCAATTTTCGCTCTTTGCTTTGCTTTTGCAATAATTCAGACATTGGGATAGTCGTCAAGTTTTTGCATGTGTCATTTTGTTTTTGTTGGGAATATTGCTTCCTCGTCAAGCATGGGGCGGGATCAGAAAAAAAAAAAAAAAAAAAAAAGAAAAATATAGAAGAAAGTTTCGTGATGGCCACAACATACTAGTTTATACATATGATTTGACAACACCTGATGTTGTTAACACATGTGTTGATTATTCTTTTTACTTTCTTCTATATCTAATATATAGAAGAAAGTATTGGATTCGTGCAAATTTTCGAATTTCGAATTTTGACGGATTCGAACGTTTTGAGGTGTGCTGAGTCCATTTCGACTATTTTTGGAAAATGTCTGTCTGTCTGTGTGTATGTGTGTATGTGTGTGTGTATGTGTGTCACGTCTGCGTGTGACCAGTTTTTTGTGGCCGCTCTACAGCAAAAACTATCGCATGAAATTGAACGAACTTTGGTACACATATGTGCCTCTATGTGAACTTGTGCCCATTGGTTTTTGGCGCGAATTCCTCCAAGGGGGGTGGAGCAATGGGACGTTTTTTGAGTTACGAGTGCTTGCTATTCCTCAGGAAGTAACTGGCGGAATCAAATAAAATTTGGTCCATATGTTGCCCCTAACAGGAGCAGGTGCTGATTCAATTTTGGTGTCAATAGCTCAAACGGGGGTTGAGTTATAGAACGTTTTTTGTCGTCAATTGTGACTGCTGTATCCCAAGAAATAACAAACGGAATCAAACAAAAATTTTTTGACAAGTAGCCCTTAGTGGGTATAAGAGCTGATTCTATTTTGGTGTCAACAGCTAAAAAGGGGGTAGCGCAATCGCCCGTTCTTTTTTTCCAATTTCAGTGCCCTATCTCAAGAAGTAATGCTACGTTCTGGTTGAAATTTGGAATATATGTGAATCCATGCGTAAACAGGCTTTGGTTCAATTTCGACTCCAATCGCTCCAAGAGGTGTTGATTTTTTTTTTTTTTTTTTTTTGCGAATAAAAATAGTTTTATTAATGCAACAATAAGAAAGATAAATCGTTATAGATTGTCGTCTGCGTATTTCTCGTGATTTTAATTGTATGGAAATGATCGGAAATATTATCTCAATGATTTAAAATTTTTAACTGTTGCCATCTTATGTTTGTTAATAAATAAAATATTTGTAATTAATTCAAGTAAGGCTCTTAAAGTAACTTTCAATTTTCGCTCTTTGTTTTGTTTTTACAATAATTCAGACATTGGGACGGTCGTCAAATTTTTGCATGTGTAATTTTGTTTTTGTTAGGAATATTGCTTCCTCGTCAAGCATGGGGAGGGATCAGAACTAGTATGTTGTGGCCATCACGAAACTTTCTTCCATATTTTTCCTTTTTCTGATCCCTCCCCATGCTTGACGAGGAAGCAATATTCCTAACAAAAACAAAATTACACATGCAAAAACTTGACGACCATCCCAATGTCTGAATTATTGTAAAAACAAAACAAAGAGCGAAAATTGAAAGTTACTTTAAAAGTTTTACTTGAATTAATTACAAATATTTTATTTATTAACAAACATAAGAAAGCCTGTGTTTACGTATGGATTCACATATACTCCAAATTTCAACCAGAACGTAGCATCTTGAGAGAGCACTCACAATGGAAAAAATGAACGAGCGATTGCGCTACCCCCTTTTTAGCTGTTGACACCAAAATAAAATCAGCTCTTATACCCACTAAGGGCTACTTGTCAAAAAATTTTTGTTTGATTCCGTTTGTTATTTCCTGAGATACAGCAGTCACAATTGACGACAAAAAACGTTCTATAACTCAACCCCCGTTTGAGCTATTGACACGAAAATTGAATCAGCACCTGCTCCTGTTAGGGGCAACATATGGACCAAATTTTGTTTGATTCCGCCAGTTACTTCCTGAGGAATAGCAAGCACGCGTAACTCAAAAAACGTCCCATTGCTCCACCCCCCTTGGAGGAATTCGCGCCAAAACCCAATGGGCACAAGTTCACATAGGGGCACATATGTGTACCAAATTTCGTTTAATTTCATGTGGTAGTTTTTGCTGTAGAGCGGCCACAAAAAACTGGTCACACACAGACGTGACACACATACACACACATACATACACACACACACAGACAGACAGACATTTTCCAAAAATAGTCGAAATGGACTCAGCACACCTCAAAACGTTCGAATCCGCCAAAATTCGAAATTCGAAAATTTGCACGAATCCAATACTTTCTTCTATATATTAGATATAGAAGAAAGTAAAAAGGAAAAATATAGAAGAAAGTTTCGTGATGGCCACAACATACTATTTTTATTATTTCTTCAAACTTCCAATATTTCAACTCTGCATCTGGTTTTGAAAATTTTTACTTTCTTCTATATCTAATATATAGAAGAAAGTATTGGATTCGTGCAAATTTTCGAATTTCGAATTTTGACGGATTCGAACGTTTTGAGGTGTGCTGAGTCCATTTTGACTATTTTTGGAAAATGTCTGTCTGTGTGTATGTGTGTGTGTATGTGTGTGTGTCACGTCTGTGTGTGACCAGTTTTTTGTGGCCGCTCTACAGCAAAAACTACCGCATGAAATCGAACGAAATTTGGTACACATATGTGCCTCTATGTGAACTTGTGCCCATTGGTTTTTGGCGCGAATTCCTCCAAGGGGGGTGGAGCAATGGGACGTTTTTTGAGTTACGAGTGCTTGCTATTCCTCAGGAAGTAACTGGCGGAATCAAACAAAATTTGGTCCATATGTTGCTCCTAACAGGAGCAGGTGCTGATTCAATTTTGGTGTCAATAGCTCAAACGGGGGTTGAGTTATAGAACGTTTTTTGTCGTCAATTGTGACTGCTGTATCCCAAGAAATAACAAACGGAATCAAACAAAAATTTTTTGACAAGTAGCCCTTAGTGGGTATAAGAGCTGATTTTATTTTGGTGTCAACAGCTAAAAAGGGGGTAGCGCAATCGCCCGTTCTTTTTTTCCAATTTCAGTGCCCTATCTCAAGAAGTAATGCTACGTTCTGGTTGAAATTTGGAATATATGTGAATCCATGCGTAAACAGGCTTTGGTTCAATTTCGACTCCAATCGCTCCAAGAGGTGTTGATTTTTTTTTTTTTTTTTTTTTTTTTTGCGAATAAAAATAGTTTTATTAATGCAACAATAAGAAAGATAAATCGTTATAGATTGTCGTCTGCGTATTTCTCGTGATTTTAATTGTATGGAAATGATCGGAAATATTATCTCAATGATTTAAAATTTTTAACTGTTGCCATCTTATGTTTGTTAATAAATAAAATATTTGTAATTAATTCAAGTAAGGCTTTTAAAGTAACTTTCAATTTTCGCTCTTTGTTTTGTTTTTACAATAATTCAGACATTGGGACGGTCGTCAAATTTTTGCATGTGTAATTTTGTTTTTGTTAGGAATATTGCTTCCTCGTCAAGCATGGGGAGGGATCAGAACTAGTATGTTGTGGCCATCACGAAACTTTCTTCCATATTTTTCCTTTTTCTGATCCCTCCCCATGCTTGACGAGGAAGCAATATTCCTAACAAAAACAAAATTACACATGCAAAAACTTGACGACCATCCCAATGTCTGAATTATTGTAAAAACAAAACAAAGAGCGAAAATTGAAAGTTACTTTAAAAGTTTTACTTGAATTAATTACAAATATTTTATTTATTAACAAACATAAGAAAGCCTGTGTTTACGTATGGATTCACATATACTCCAAATTTCAACCAGAACGTAGCATTACTTCTTGAGAGAGCACTCACAATGGAAAAAAAGAACGAGCGATTGCGCTACCCCCCTTTTTAGCTGTTGACACCAAAATAAAATCAGCTCTTATACCCACTAAGGGCTACTTGTCAAAAAATTTTTGTTTGATTCCGTTTGTTATTTCCTGAGATACAGCAGTCACAATTGACGACAAAAAACGTTCTATAACTCAACCCCCGTTTGAGCTATTGACACGAAAATTGAATCAGCACCTGCTCCTGTTAGGGGCAACATATGGACCAAATTTTGTTTGATTCCGCCAGTTACTTCCTGAGGAATAGCAAGCACGCGTAACTCAAAAAACGTCCCATTGCTCCACCCCCCTTGGAGGAATTCGCGCCAAAACCCAATGGGCACAAGTTCACATAGGGGCACATATGTGTACCAAATTTCGTTTAATTTCATGTGGTAGTTTTTGCTGTAGAGCGGCCACAAAAAACTGGTCACACACAGACGTGACACACATACACACACATACATACACACACACACAGACAGACAGACATTTTCCAAAAATAGTCGAAATGGACTCAGCACACCTCAAAACGTTCGAATCCGCCAAAATTCGAAATTCGAAAATTTGCACGAATCCAATACTTTCTTCTATATATTAGATATAGAAGAAAGTAAAAAGGAAAAATATAGAAGAAAGTTTCGTGATGGCCACAACATACTATTTTTATTATTTCTTCAAACTTCCAATATTTCAACTCTGCATCTGGTTTTGAAAATTTTTACTTTCTTCTATATCTAATATATAGAAGAAAGTATTGGATTCGTGCAAATTTTCGAATTTCGAATTTTGACGGATTCGAACGTTTTGAGGTGTGCTGAGTCCATTTTGACTATTTTTGGAAAATGTCTGTCTGTGTGTATGTGTGTGTGTATGTGTGTGTGTCACGTCTGTGTGTGACCAGTTTTTTGTGGCCGCTCTACAGCAAAAACTACCGCATGAAATCGAACGAAATTTGGTACACATATGTGCCTCTATGTGAACTTGTGCCCATTGGTTTTTGGCGCGAATTCCTCCAAGGGGGGTGGAGCAATGGGACGTTTTTTGAGTTACGAGTGCTTGCTATTCCTCAGGAAGTAACTGGCGGAATCAAACAAAATTTGGTCCATATGTTGCTCCTAACAGGAGCAGGTGCTGATTCAATTTTGGTGTCAATAGCTCAAACGGGGGTTGAGTTATAGAACGTTTTTTGTCGTCAATTGTGACTGCTGTATCCCAAGAAATAACAAACGGAATCAAACAAAAATTTTTTGACAAGTAGCCCTTAGTGGGTATAAGAGCTGATTTTATTTTGGTGTCAACAGCTAAAAAGGGGGTAGCGCAATCGCCCGTTCTTTTTTTCCAATTTCAGTGCCCTATCTCAAGAAGTAATGCTACGTTCTGGTTGAAATTTGGAATATATGTGAATCCATGCGTAAACAGGCTTTGGTTCAATTTCGACTCCAATCGCTCCAAGAGGTGTTGATTTTTTTTTTTTTTTTTTTTTTTTTGCGAATAAAAATAGTTTTATTAATGCAACAATAAGAAAGATAAATCGTTATAGATTGTCGTCTGCGTATTTCTCGTGATTTTAATTGTATGGAAATGATCGGAAATATTATCTCAATGATTTAAAATTTTTAACTGTTGCCATCTTATGTTTGTTAATAAATAAAATATTTGTAATTAATTCAAGTAAGGCTTTTAAAGTAACTTTCAATTTTCGCTCTTTGTTTTGTTTTTACAATAATTCAGACATTGGGACGGTCGTCAAATTTTTGCATGTGTAATTTTGTTTTTGTTAGGAATATTGCTTCCTCGTCAAGCATGGGGAGGGATCAGAACTAGTATGTTGTGGCCATCACGAAACTTTCTTCCATATTTTTCCTTTTTCTGATCCCTCCCCATGCTTGACGAGGAAGCAATATTCCTAACAAAAACAAAATTACACATGCAAAAACTTGACGACCATCCCAATGTCTGAATTATTGTAAAAACAAAACAAAGAGCGAAAATTGAAAGTTACTTTAAAAGTTTTACTTGAATTAATTACAAATATTTTATTTATTAACAAACATAAGAAAGCCTGTGTTTACGTATGGATTCACATATACTCCAAATTTCAACCAGAACGTAGCATTACTTCTTGAGAGAGCACTCACAATGGAAAAAAAGAACGAGCGATTGCGCTACCCCCCCTTTTTAGCTGTTGACACCAAAATAAAATCAGCTCTTATACCCACTAAGGGCTACTTGTCAAAAAATTTTTGTTTGATTCCGTTTGTTATTTCCTGAGATACAGCAGTCACAATTGACGACAAAAAACGTTCTATAACTCAACCCCCGTTTGAGCTATTGACACGAAAATTGAATCAGCACCTGCTCCTGTTAGGGGCAACATATGGACCAAATTTTGTTTGATTCCGCCAGTTACTTCCTGAGGAATAGCAAGCACGCGTAACTCAAAAAACGTCCCATTGCTCCACCCCCCTTGGAGGAATTCGCGCCAAAACCCAATGGGCACAAGTTCACATAGGGGCACATATGTGTACCAAATTTCGTTTAATTTCATGTGGTAGTTTTTGCTGTAGAGCGGCCACAAAAAACTGGTCGCACACAGACGTGACACACATACACACACACACACATACATACACACACACACAGACAGACAGACATTTCCCAAAAATAGTCGAAATGGACTCAGCACACCTCAAAACGTTCGAATCCGCCAAAATTCGAAATTCGAAAATTTGCACGAATCCAATACTTTCTTCTATATATTAGATATAGAAGAAAGTAAAAAGGAAAAATATAGAAGAAAGTTTCGTGATGGCCACAACATACTATTTTTATTATTTCTTCAAACTTCCAATATTTCAACTCTGCATCTAGTTTTGAAAATTTTTACTTTCTTCTATATCTAATTTATAGAAGAAAGTATTGGATTCGTGCAAATTTTCGAATTTCGAATTTTGACGGATTCGAACGTTTTGAGGTGTGCTGAGTCCATTTTGACTATTTTTGGAAAATGTCTGTCTGTGTGTATGTGTGTGTGTCACGTCTGTGTGTGACCAGTTTTTTGTGGCCGCTCTACAGCAAAAACTACCGCATGAAATCGAACGAAATTTGGTACACATATGTGCCTCTATGTGAACTTGTGCCCATTGGTTTTTGGCGCGAATTCCTCCAAGGGGGGGTGGAGCAATGGGACGTTTTTTGAGTTTTGCGTGACTGCTATTCCAAAGGAAGTAACTGGCCGAATCAGACAAAATTTGGTCCATATGTTGTCCCTAACAGGTACAGATCCTGATTCAATTTTGGTGTCAATAGCTCAAACGGGGGTTGAGCTATAGAACGTTTTTTGCCGACAATTGTGACTGCTTTATCTCAATAAATAATGACCGTAATCAAACAAAAATTTATCAGCAAGTAGCCCTTAGAGGGTATAAGAAATGATTCTATTTTGGTGTCAACAGCTAAAAAGGGGGTGGCGCAATCGAACGTTCTTTTTTTTCCATTGTGAGTGCCATATCTCAAGAAGTAATGCTACGTTCTGGTTGAAATTTGGAATATATGTGAATCCATACGTAAACAGGCTTTGATTCAATTTTGACTCCAACCGCTCCAAGAGGTGTTGATTTTTTTTTTTTTTTTTTTGCGAATCAAAATAGCTTTATTAATGCAATAATAAGAAAGATAAATCGTAATAGATTGTCGTCAACGTATTTCTCGTGATTTTAATTGTATGGAAATGATCGGAAATATTATCTCAATGATTTAAAATTTTTAACTGCTGCCATCTTATGTTTGTTAACAAATAAAATATTTGTAATTAATTCAAGCAAGGCTTTTGAAATAACTTTCAATTTTCACTCTTTGCTTTTACAATAATTCAGACATTGGGATGGTCGTCAAGGTTTTTGCATGTGTAATTTTGTTTTTGTTGGGAATATTGCTTCCTCGTCAAGCATGGGGAGGGATCAGAAAAAGGAAAAATATAGAAGAAAGTTTCGTGGTGGCCACAACATACTAGTTTACACTTAATATTTGAGGACGCTTTTTATCCTTTGAGTATGGCTGAAGGAACAAACCATGAAGTACGGGAGAAAAAATAGTTAATAAAACAACTGCTGAGTGGGCATTAAATAAATCAAGTTGTAATAAATATAATCATTCTGACACTATAGCAGCTTAAAACATTTATTTTACTTATTTTTTTCAACAGAACGGTTCAAACACGTGATGCAGTTCTTTTTCATATGGGGGATGTTGCAGCGAGATTTCCCGTTTGTTCTAGATGGGTAGTTAGATTTTTACACTTAATATCTGAGGACGCTTTTTTACTTTCTACTATATCTAAATATATAGAAGAAAGTATTGGATTCGTGCAAATTTTTGAATTTTGACGGATTTGAATGTTTTGAGGTGTACTGTAGTCCATTTCGACTAATTTTGGAAAATGTCTGTCTGTCTGTGTGTATGTCTGTGTGTGTGTATGTTGTGTATGTGTGTGTGTGTATGTTGTGTATGTGTGTGTGTATGTGTGTGTGTATGGGTGTCACGTCTGTGTGTGACCAGTTTTTTGTGGCCGCTCTACAGCAAAAACTACCGCATGAAATCGAAAGAAATTTGGTACACGTATGTGCCGCTATGTGAACTTGTGCCCAATGGTTTTTTGGCGCGAATTCCTCCAAGGGGGGGTGGAGCAATGGGACGTTTTTTGAGTTACGCGTGCTTGTTATTCCTAAGAAAGTAACTGGCGGAATCAAACAAAATTTGGTTCATATGTTGCCATTAACAGGAACAGGTGCTGATTCAATTTTGGTGTCAATAACTCAAACGGGGGTTCAGCAATAGAACGTTTTTTGTCGTCAATTGTGACTGCTGTATATCTCAAGAAATAATGAACGGAATGAAAGAAAAATTTATCGGCAAGTAGCCCTTAGTGGGTATAAGAGCTGATTTTATTTATGGTGTCAACAGCTAAGAAGGGGGTAGCGCAATCACCCGTTCTTTTTTTCCATTGTGAGTGCCCTATCTCAAGAAGTAATGCTACGTTCTGGTTGAAATTTGGAATACAGTGGCTCCCAAAAGTGTTCGTACACTTTGAAATTTTTTTAGTAAAATCGAAATAACGCAAAACTGAATTCGAATATGAAGTCCAATATTTTTTCACATTATTCCTATGTCATTCTAAATAAAACCCTGTAGTTTTTTCAAAATATTGATGGATTTTCTTTTTGAAACGGGTCAATAAACGAAGAGACAGAAATAATACGCCACAAAAGTCTTCGTACACTCAAATATTTTCGAATAAATTCATGATTAAAATTTATCACATGTCGTTTTTTTATTATTTTTGCAATGTGTTGACCCTTAAAAGTCATATGGCTATATTTTTTTTTGTTTATTTATTCCTTAATATTGTATTTATTACTTTAAAAATGGCTGGTATTTATTAAAAACCACAAACACGATTCGAAATTTGAATTTTTTCCTCATATTAGCAGTAAATTGGTTTGAAATGTCTCTAAACTAGTTAATTTATTCCATTCTGTAGTAAAATGCTTGTTAAAATGCTTTAAAGAAAATAATCGGACCGAAAACAAGGTAAGAAAAGGTCAACCGGCGAAGTTGACAAAGCGTGATCAAAGATTTACAGTTAAAAAATTTATGAAAAGTACACATTTGAGTGCTGTAAAAGTTTCTACAGAGTTAAATGAAAATTTTTTACACTTAATTTTCACCAAAAATTGTCCGCCAAGTTCTCTGATTACCTGGGTTAAATGGGAACTCTTCCCGCAGAAATTTTCTTGACCGTGAGAAAAACAGAAAGCTTTCGCTTTTCGTCGCAAAATCAATGATAAATAAGCTCAAAACATTTTGGAATTACGTCTTACTTACCTATAGAAATGAATTTAACATTTTTGGTTAAATTGTTGTATAATTGTAAATAGAAGAAAAAATTAGGAACTTAATCTTAAGAACTTAGTTGGAGCAGTTAATTAGGGACAGTGAAGGTGTTCTTGTGTGAGGGTGCATATCAGCACCAGGACTTGGTAGTTTGGAATTTTTTGATGAAATAATGAATCATGCTGTTCATTTAAATACTTTAAAAATGAATTTTAAACTCTTAGCCGAGAATTTGGTTATCGGAAACAACTTTTTTTTAAATCAAGATAACGATAAGAAGCCCACGGGTTTCAACGTTTGCGTCTAGTGCCTCAAAAATTGTCCTAAAGTTTAGAAAATACCCCTTCAATCTCCAGATTTGAACTTAATGTAACATATGTAGATATATCTGAGGCTAGATTACGAAAATACGGCTTTGAAAACGAGAATAGAGCGAGAAACAGTAAGACTCGGAGTGTGGTTGAACACTTACTCAGAAATTACGCAAAAAAAGGAAAGAAAAATGAATGAAATCTATTCCCAGACGTTTTAAAGGTATTGTTGATACTGCATGATATTCTATTAAATAATAACTTAATAAAGAGTTAGATTATTCAATAATATATAGAAATTTTTTAAAGTGTACGAAGACTTTTGTGAGATAAAATTACCGGCACTTTTTGGTTTTTGATTTTTAAAAGATTAAGTTTTAGTATTTTTTAAAAAAAATTTTCATTTAGTTTTGTTGAAAATTGATCATAGATCTTATAATTAAATACCTATTAAGAAATATTAATTCTAACCAATGGATAGAGTCCTATTTCATTGAAAGTCGTAGGTGTACGAACACTTTTGGGAGCCACTGTATATGTGAATCCATATGTAAACAGGCTTTGGTTCAATTTTGACGCCGATCGCTACAAGAGGTGTTGATTTTTTTTTTTTTTTTTTTTTTTTGCGAATAAAAATAGCCATCTTATGTTTGTTAACAAATAAAATATTTGTAATTAATTCAAGCAAGGCTTTTAAAATAACTTTCAATTTTCGCTCTTTGCTTTGCTTTTGCAATAATTCAGACATTGGGATGGTCGTCAAGTTTTTGCATGTGTAATTTTGTTTTTGTTGGGAATATTGCTTCCTCATCAAGCATGGGGAGGGATCAGAAAAAAAAAAGAAAAGAAAAATATAGAAGAAAGTGTCGTGATGGCCAGAACATACTATTTCAGTTTGATTTTGTTGCACCATTCTTAACTGTTGTATTTGTTTCGGAAATCTTTAGTTATTGGTTTCTTTTACAAATAAAACTTACTAAATCTGAAAAGATGAAAAACTTTTTGATTGGAAATGTCTCAACAGAGGCAAGAAAATAACTAATAAGCATATTTTATTAGGCCTAAATAAATGTTGAAATGGCACCAAAAACAGCAAAAGAGAAAATGAAACTGTACCGTGAAAATATGACAGAGGAGAGAAGAAAAGCAGCTTTAGAGAAAGATAGGATAAGGAAGAAAACTGCTAGAGCTAAAAGAACAGCTCACCAGAAAGAAATTGACAGTATAAGATCTTATGAAAGAGTTCTAAAGTCACATGCTTCAAATAAATCAACTTGCTTGAAAAAAGAAGTCCAACCCATAGCAACTTATAGTCCCCTAGTTATAGGGAAAGCAATGAAAAAAGTTATTTCATCTTTACCCAAAAGCCCTACAAAGAAAATGACTGTGATTGAGAAACTAGCTAGCACATCAGGATTAAATACTCTGACAAGCAATCAGCCTACAGAGAGAGGCAAGTCAAATGCTCAGCACCATAGCTTTGGTAAGCAATTTTTTTGAAAGTGTTGATATTTCACAAGCTCCTAGGAGAAAAGATTGCATTATAATCAGACAAGATTGCAAGAAGCAAAAAATTCAAAAAAAAAAAAAAAATCTGTATATGACCATTTCAGAAGCACATGAACTACTTAAAAACCAAAATCCAAATGTGAAGATAGGATTATCAAAGTTTACATCCTTAAGACCATCGCACATACTTTTGTCTTCAGAAACACCTGCTAATGTATGTGTGCCAGATACATGCAAATGTGGATCTTGTTCTAAAATGCTTAAGATCTGGCAAGGTTGCATTTCCCGATAAAGGAAGAGAACTTGCAGAGAGACTAATGTGTGACACTCAAAGTGAACAATGCATGACAAATGACTGCCCCGTTCGTGCAGATTTGTAGTTTTTTGAGAGTGAATTTTATGAAACAACTTTAAACGAAGACACAGGATATATCCAAAAAAGCATCATTGAAGAGGATAGTAGGTATGAGCAAATAAAATGGTATCAATGGGAAAAAATGGAGAATAATCGTATTTCTAAAGTATTGCATGAAGGCACTGTAAATGACGGAATTTGTGTACTTAAGAAATTATTGCTCAAGTTCTATTTTCATTGCTGTGTTAAAGATAAACAGGCAAATTACTATGCAAAATTAAAAACTGACATTAAAAACGATCCAACAAGAGCTTTGGTTCAAGTAGATTTTGCTGTAAATTATACAATTGGGTACCAAGATGAGGTTCAAAGCCCACACAGGTCTAATGACCAAGTAACAATCTTCACAGTAGTTACCTGGCATAAAACAATAAAAAAATCACATGCTGTGTGTTCTGACTACATGCAGCATGATAAATATGCTGTGCACATTTCCTTCGGGAAGTTGTTCAAAATTTCATTCTTTTGCATAGTCTTACCATTCAGAAAATTGATATTTTTACTGATGTAGCAGGGCAACATTTTAAGCAAAGGTTTAATTTTTGCAATGTAAGTTTTATGGAAGAAGATATGGGAGTTAAAGGTACATGGCATTTCTTTGCCACCTCTCATGGAAAGGGACCAGTGGATGGAATTGGTGGTGAGCTAAAACATAAAGTTTGAATGGAAACTAAAGCACGAAGACATATGATTAATAATGTAGAAAGTTTCGTCAAATGTGCAGTAGCTGTATGCAAGAAAACATCAGTTATATTTGTTCCACAATCGAAAGTTCTTGCAGCAGTGGATGAACTAGAAGATAGGTGGACTGGAATTCAAGCTATACCTTCAACTCATACAATACACTGTGTTAAAGCTGATGGCAGGTACTGTATCAGGCACTCTCTTGTATCAGGAAGCCAATCACTAACAAAATTTAATTTTCAAACAGGAAAATCTGAAACTGTAGAAAGCACCATGCCACAAAGTAAAAGTACAGAATCTGCTGCATTTGGAGATTGGGTTTTAGTTGAATTGGTGTCAGAAAAGAAGAAACTACATCACTTTGTTGGTCAAGTCACAGTTTCTGACAACCAACGTCCCAAACTAACAGTGAAATTTCTTAAGAGAGTTGGCGAAAAGTTTGTTTGGTCAACAAATGATGTTTCAGAAGTTGATCGCAAAGAAACAACATCACTACTCCCAGAACCTTCATTTGACACCAGAGGAAGACTTACCTTTAAGTTCAATTTTTCACGTTATAAAATTTAAATACCTTAACTAATTGCAATTGCTTTAATTAGTACTTAAATTGTAATAAGTAATTGTAATAAATGTGTTTATGAACATAAAATAAGAATTGATTGAATTTTATTCTTCAAAATAAAAAAGACTTTAATTACAAGAGTAAGTTTTCAGAAATGATGCGTCCGTTACATCTGTGATACGTCCGTTACTGTTATATTTTAAAAAAAATAACAAGTAATTTTCAAATTAATAGATATTTTACATGTATACTTAAAATTAACATACTTTTGTTGTTTAAAATAGTTCATTAAAAAATTTCTTACATACAGTGGCTCCCAAAAGTGTTCGTACACCTTGAAATTTTGTAGTAAAACCAAAATAACGCAAAACTGAATTTGAATATGAAGTCCAATTTTTTTTCACACCATTCTTATGCCATTCTGGATAAAACTCAGTAGTTTTTTTAAAAATATTGCCAGATTTTATTTTTGAAATTTGTCAAAAAATGAAGAGACGGAGAAATAATACGCCACAAAAGTCGTCGTACACTCAAATTTTTTCGAATAAATTCATGATTAAAACTATCATATGTCATTTTTTTATTATTTTTGCATTGTGTTGACCCTTAAAAGTCATTTGGCTTTAATTTTTTGTTTATTTATTCCTTAATATTGTGCTTATTACTTTAAAATGACTGGTATTTGAAAAACACCACAAACACCATTCGAAATTTGAATTGTTTACTCACAGTAGCGGTAAATTGGTTTGAAATGTCTCTAAATTAGGTAATTTATACCATTCTATAGTGAAGTGCTTGATAAAATGCTTTAAAGACAAGAATCGGATCGAAAACACGGTAAGAAAAGGTCAATTGGCAAAGTTAACAATGCGTGATCGGAGGTTTACAGTTAAAAAAATTATGAAAAATACACATTTGAGTGCTGAAAAAAATTCTGCAGAATTGAATGAAACATTTTACGTTTAATTTTCACCTAAAATTGTTCGCCAAGTTCTCTGATTAACTGGATTAAATGGGACCTCTTCCTGCAGAAATTTTCTTGTTCGTGCGAATAACAGTAAGCTTACGCTTTCCGTCGCAAAATCAATGATAAATAAGCTCAAAACGTTTTGGAACAACGTCTTACTTATAGATGAAAATAAATTTAATATTTTGGGTTAAATTGTTGTATAATTATAAATAAAAGAAAAAATGAGGAATTTAATCTGAAGAACTTAGTTGGATCAGTTAATCAGGACGGTGAAAGTGTTTTAATGTGAGGGTGCATTACAGCATCAGGACTTGGAAATTTGGAATTTTTTGATTAAATAATGAATCATGCTGTTCATTTAAATATTTTAAAAAGCAATTCTAAACTATTAGCCCAAAATTTGGTAATCGGAAACAACTTTGTTTTTTATCGAGATAACGATAAGAAGCACACGTTTGCATTTGGTGCCTCAAAAATTGTCCTTAAGCTTAGAAATACCCCCTCAATCTCCAGATTTGAACTTAATGTAACATATTTAGAGATATCTGGGGGCTAGATTACGAAAATACAGCTTTGAAACGAAGATAGTACTAGAAACAGTAAGACTCAAACTGGGGTTGAACACTTACTCAGAAATTACGCAAAAAAAGAAAGAAAAAACAATGAAATCTATTCCCAGACGTTTCAAAGCTCTTGTTGATACTGCATGATGTTCTACTAAATAATAACTTTGTAAAAAGTTAGATTATTTACTAATTTTTTGACATTTTTTCAAAGTGTACAAAGACTTTAGTGAGATAAAATTTCCAGCAATTTTTGGTTTTTGATTTTTTAAAAATTATGTTTTAATGTTTTATTAAAAATTTTCATGTAGTTTTGTTAAAAATAGATCATAGATCTTATAATAAAATACCTATTCCGAAATATTAATTCTAACCAATGGATAATGGCCTATTTCATTGAAAATCGTAGGTGTACGAACACTTTTGAGAGTCACTGTATATAGTTTCAGAAAATTTTGGATTACTAAAACTGTGTTTTTAAATTCCATTTGTGAGATACGTCCGTTACTGGCACTAAAAAAAATGAAATTAATTAAAAATTTTTATTGATTAAGAAAAACCAGAATATTAATAAGAAGTTAGCGATATGTCTTTAAATAATATCATGCAATAAAACAAATATTTAACATAATTTTTGTTTATGAGGCCTGTTTTATGTTGTGAATGATACGTCCGTTATCGTAGAATTGCCCATGTATAAAAAGATACTAATGAGAAAATAACTGCCATTATGGCAATCAGCTAGCTTGAGTGCTTACCGAACTTTCTGTAGCAGTCCCCTAGTTTGCTTGCTTTTCAGCTTAACTAATAGCAACTGTCAGCAAACGGTTTTGTTGCCTAACATTTTCAAGTAATCACTTTCAAATAAAAATAGAAATATAGTGTTTTGTTCGATCTCAGTTATAAAATAGTAAAAGAAATGTAACAAACTAGTAAATCGAGGCCCGTAGCTAAGGTTGAAACGTTTAAGGGTGATCGGCAAATTCAAAGAAGTTCTGGCGCGAAAGCACGAATCCAAAACATTCGATGAAATAATCTAATGTGTTTTTCTTTATTAAGACTATTTCTATAAGCTTGGTTCTCACTAAAAAGCATGGAACAAAATAAGCGTAAATGATTTCTTGATTGCAACACTCAATAATTGCAGTTAATCTTAATATTTTCATATTAAAATTAATTCTAAAGCAACCAGAGCCAATAAAATTTAAATTAAAAATTTAGCGAAGAAGAAATATAGGTATAGTAAAAGCTATTCGTACAAATTTGTATACCGCCGCATTTTGTGTAAAATTAGCTCCTGACGTATATGTGCCCTATTTTCGTTGAAATTTTATTGATGAAATATAATTTAAAATATATTCGCGAAAATTTTCAGAATTAAAGTACTTATATTTGTTATAAACTCTGAAATTAACTTTGGGTGTCATCTAGCAGATGGGTGTCACCCCCGGGGCAACCTTCCCCCCCCCCCCCTCTAGAACTTGGATTTAGAAAAAAAGCTTTTTTCTCTCAAGTTACAGCTTTCAAAAATTGAAAGCACACGATTTGATCAATATCTATTTGTTAAACATTAAAAGGGGGCAAATTACAGGTAATCCTTTTCAATTTTTTTAAAAAGGGATTGTTAAGTCTTCTCACTTTTTAACTCGTAACTATTGGAAAATTTGATTTTTAAATTGAATTTCTAACGTTGTATGCGTTTTAGGTTTACAATAAAAAGCAAATTGCGAAATTTTCATAAAAAATAATTAATATTTTAATCTCTGTTTAGAGGTTTTCCCCCTTCCCCTGAAGGGCGAGTCGGGGTTGGATTCGGCCATTTTCCTTCCGACTCCGCAGCCCTGATACTAACCACCGGTATCGGTTCCCGCAACAAGGATAACAAAACTTAATTGATCCCAGATGTTATCTCGAGTATTTACGGAAGCTTGAAACTCAAGTTACACTCTCTTCCTGCTGTTCTATTCATTTTGAAAATCTATCTAACGGTACGCTGATTAAGCGCGATGTGTGTCTTCATAATGCCATAGAGTCCCGAAATTTGACTAAAATCTAAAGCACAAATACGTTTGGAGTGGGTTATCAAAAACTGAAACTAAACAAAATAATTTTTCTACATGCCCCTTTACTTCCAACGCTTTTTTTAATTAATGCTCTGAGTTTATGCAAACTAACAAATAAATAAATAAATAAATAAAATAACGTTGTGAACTACTGAGAATTTTTTAATTTAAAGTTCACAGTTTTTCGTCTTGATCAAATCAATCTGTGCCAAAAAAGTTGCACTAATAGGCCAATTATCAAAACATATTTTAAACAAAAGTCTGGTCTTTCGTTCATGAAATATTGAATTGAATTTGGTAATAAAAAATCATGTTTTATGATGTTTCTAATTTAATTTTAATTGATATGGCTTTCATTTTCAAGGTCCTATACAAAAAGTTTGGGGCTCCTCTCTCAAAATGTTTTTCACGGTCTACTTGTATTCTTCCGTTCATTTCTTTGACATTGGGGCCCCTTTCAAACTTGAGGTAGGGTAAAATGATCGCATAAGAATTAATTTAAAATACGGATATAATTTTAAATATGTTATTTTGTAAACAAATGAAAAATTAAGATTGCTTAAAATATACTCTTCTATGCAAAATAAGTAAACTATACTTATAAATTTAAAAGAACTAAAATTAACTTTAAGCCTTAGAATAATCATTAAAATAAAGAAATAAAATAAGTGAACGTAAAGTAGCGTATGTTAAAATTAGTTCCATTTTCCAAAATAATTAAAAACAATACAGGAGGCAAAAATATTAAAACTTCAAGCACGTAGTGCATTCGATGAAGCACGTGTTGGAGCATTTCCAAAACATAATTTGTTTGTAAAAAATATATAAATACATAACCACGTCAGACTGAATTGCAGGTTACTGCAGACACGTGTTTCGGCGTTACAATGAACGCCTTTTTCAATGCAAAAGAAATTAGCTTTTGGATGAAAAAATATCCCACAAAAAAATATCCAATCTTTTTTTCGGATGTTTTTTCATCTATAAGCACATTTCTTTTGCATTGAAAAGGACATTCATTGCAACGGCGAAACAAGTATCTGCAGTAATCTGCAAAGTGTGCTATTTGGCGTTGTTATTTCTTATTTTACTTTTTGCACAAAAATATTTATTTAACTTATAGTTCAATTTTTTTTTTACCCAATTAATATACAAAGTAAAAGAAAAATAAATTCAAGTAGAAGAGATCTTTGAAAATTCAAGAAAGTTATATTAAGATTCAAAATAAATCAAAGTTTCGTAGACAGATTTTTTTTTTTTTTTTAACGAGAAATAAATTTTTAGGTAACTACGCATTTATCTGTGCGTCTTTAACCCAATCTCCTCTGGATTAGGAATGTCTCAGGTCTAAGCTGATCTCGTTGAATATAGAACATCCAGGGAAAGCCATTCCGCTTTGGGCTGGACATCCAGTCCTGAGGATATCACGAACCCTGTATGTCCCGAGGACACCAAGGAGTAAGCATTAAAATCATCAGTTGTCACGCGCCACAACTGGCGAGCGGAGGTTGGCGAACAAATGGAGCAGGGAGTGAGCCCCCTAGTACAAAATTAAGAGGAGTGGGAATTTTAAAAATAATTTCCAATTCATTCAATCTATCGAATGTGTCGCCCACCTCACAGTGAAAATTGAAGGGAAATCTTGATAGAATAAAAAATTTTAAGCAATGTAGTAGTCGGCGATATAGAAGTATCTCAAACCTCATCAACTTCTGTAAAATATTGTAGCGATCGATCGCGAAGCAATAAAAATTAAATAGCAAACTTTTTACTAAATCAGCAAAACATTATGCTACGTCTTAAAGAAATGTATTAAGAACTAGTGGTACCCGCACAGCTTTGCCCGTAATAAAAAATTAAAAGGTCTTTTGGTTCGTCTGTATATTTACAAATAATGTATGGTGAATTTTCTCGCCAATTGGCTTGTATGCATGTTACGGTTCCACGTTATGATAATTTCGTAATTTACTTGTCCATCTTATGATATTTTTGTTCTTAAAATTGGATTGGAAAAAGAACCACATCGAATTTTCGAAAAATCGCTTCGAGGTGCACACTCCCATGGTACAAACTAACTTTATGCCAAATTTCATGAAAATCGGCCGAACGGTCTAGGCGCTATGCGCGTCACAGGGATCCTGACAGACAGAGATCCGGACAGACAAAGGAACTTTCAGCTTTATTATTAGTAAAGAAGATATTTGAAAAAATAATAGTTTAAAAAACTAAAAAAACACGCTTTCGTAGCAAAATGAACTAAAAAGCGAAAAATAATCTTTGGAAGATAGTAGTTGACCAATCATTTAATTTTAATGTAATACAAAAAAGCGTGGGGTGCTGTCTATTTACAATTTTGCTTGGACAACAAATGGAAGAAATTCAAGCAATTGATAAGAAGCCCCCCACGCTTTTTTGTATTGCATTAAAATTAAGTGATTGGTCAACTACTATCTTTCAAAGATTATTTTTCGCTTTTTAGTTCATTTTGCTACGAAAGCGTGTTTTTTTAGTTTTTTAAACTATTATTTTATTTTTCTGTTTTTTTAGTCTTATGTTGGAGAATTATCAGACGACGAAATTATTTATAAAACGAGTTCGAGGTAATATCTTAAAGTTAAGACAAGGGCACTCCGATGGGAAGCTACTGATGTGAGTCATCGATGTATGTTTGATGAAATCATATTTATATTGCTTTGAAAATTTGAGATGCATTTGAATAAAAGTTTTGTTCAACAATGGTCTGATCAGCAATGAATTTCCAATTGAAGGCTCACCTAAATTTTGGCATGAAATTAGTTAAAAACAATTATATTTCATGTTCTAATTACCTTGGAGCATTGGAACAAATTTTGTCTGATGCAGAAAAATTAAAGGTTTTTGTAGATATTTTTAAATAATTTTTGCGAGCATTTTTTAATGTATTTTTTTAAATTTTTCCTTTTTCACATTGTTGGATTTATGCCAAAATATTGATTAAAATAGGAGGAAACTAACAATTAAAAGAGTTAATTAATTAATTTGATTGTAGAATATTGCATTGTCATCCGGTCTGAGGTCGCGTGCCAAATTTCTAAAGAATCCGATCGCAGGAAGTGGGCGAAATTTGAGCTGCAAGATTCCGTTACAAGATACATACATACATACATACATACATACATACATACAGGTGAAGCTAATAAAAGCATATTAAAATGGGAGAAGCAAACTATAAAAAGTCAAAATAAACAGAAGAATTGATGTGTCCCGCTGCAATCGAGAGTCTAGATTTTGAGTTCGATTCAAAAAACTTAATATTTTCCTTCTTTTTGATCAATAAAATTTGTTAAAACATTTAAATTTGTATTTGCATTGCACTCGTAATTTGTTTGACCTGAAAAACAGAATATTTTGCGTTCCTGTACGTACAAAACAAAAATTAAACAATTTTAATCACTTTTAAGAGTATTTATTACACACTAGTGATACACGCACGGCTTTGCCCGTAATAGAAAATTAAAAGGTCTTTTGGTTCGCCTGTATATTTACAAAAAAATTTTGGTGAATTTTCTCGCCAATTGGCTTGTACGCATGTTACTAATCCACGTTATGATAATTTCGTAATTTACTCGTCCATCTAAATGATATTTTTGTTCTTAAAATTAGATTGGAAAAAGAACCACATCGAATTTTCGAAAAATCGCTTCGAGGTGCACACCTCCATGGTACAAGCTAACATTGTGCCAAATTTCATGAAAATCGGCCGAACGGTCTAGGCGCTATACGCGTCACAGGGATCCTGACAGACAGAGATCCGGACAGAGGGACATTCAGCTTTATTATTAGTAAAAAGATACAGATAAAGATGAACCAAAATTTTGCACATGAGGACCACATGAAACTTGCTATCCCCCCTCCCCTCCTATTGTGCTTGATTCTGCTCATTTATGTACCAAAGTATTTAAAGTTGGAAGCTTTCTTAATTTAAAGTGTAACATTTTTGGAATGCTTTTTATCTTTGTAGAAAACAAAAATAAAACACACAGGCACAAGTAACTGTGGGAGCAAGTGCTTTTGACCTCTTGGCCACTGAAGATCCCTATATCAATTTCATTATATGCATTAAAAAAGTCATTAACATGTTCTAACAAATATGCCTCGAAATACCTAAAATATTAGCGAAAAAATAAAAAAAAATTCATTAATAATACTTTGGTTTCGTCGACAATTCTGTTTGAACCGAATTCAAAATACTTGGTCATTCTATTTTTAAATTATTTTGTTATCCACGCAATTGATATTTGGCATTGAATAGGGGTATA
Source organism: Uloborus diversus (assembly GCF_026930045.1). Lineage (NCBI taxonomy): Eukaryota > Metazoa > Arthropoda > Arachnida > Araneae > Uloboridae > Uloborus > Uloborus diversus. The sequence goes on along the minus strand of NC_072731.1, from coordinate 152,273,384 downwards.
CAAGGGGAGGGTCATGACACTTCCCAAACCGTCGATAGATTATAAGCCCACTTTTGCTCAAACACTTTATCCTTAACTTAAACACATTTAGTTTACACATTTTTCATTCTGCTACTTTCTCATCTTTATCGAAATTGTAACTTAAGTGCTTAAGACATGACTTGTCATGCATTAAATTACAAAATATGATTAGAGAAATAAAACTTATAAGTTAAACAATTGTAACAAAAATGGAAAATACATCTCGGCACTCGTTTCAAAAATAAATAAATACAAAGCAAATAAATTTAATAAAAATAAATATGCAATATAAAAGGAAAATAAAAATAAATTCAATAGCAAAAAAATAAATGAAAGAGATCTTAGTTTTTCTCTTTGCATCTCCTTAAACAGCCTGTTATTGATGCAACAAACTTCCCCTGTGTTACCTTTTTTTTTTGAGCAATCATGATTGCTTATTGTTCTCACTTGACAGTCCTTGATGTTCCGGTTCCTTTTTCAGCTTGGACCAGGCCTGCAGCACCACCGTCCACCGGCGGCGGCGCGGCTGGTCCTGAGCACTGTCCCCCGGAATCCACTTTTGCTGGGCGGTGGCGTCCATGTCCTACACACGCATGCGCATACACAGTCGCCTACGCGCGCACGCCTTTACACACATACACACGCCTACGTGCACACACGTAAGCCTACACACACACGCACATAACTATATACACGTAAGCACCCAGGAGGAGGGACATGCTTGGGCGGGGGAGCCATTTCTAGAAACAATAACTCGAACCAGTAGAGTCTTGTCGCAACTCGTGATTGCGGAAAACATAATTTGAATTCAAAGTTTCGGAATTCAAATTAATTTTTTTTTCTTTATCTTTCTTTATCTTTACTAATAATAAAGCTGAAAGTCTCTCTGCCGCTGGATATCTCTCTGTCCGCTAATCGGTCGGAGTTGGTTTCGCTCACTGATCGGCTGGATTAGAGTAACGTGGTGGCTTGGCGACTTTGGCTATAAACAATAGAGTTGCTTGATCATTTGTTTAAATTTTAAAGCTACTGTTACTGTAATTTATTGCATTTTTTGTTTATTCGGCGAAATATTTCAAATTCAAAGAATTCTTTATGGTTTTTAAAGAGTGTTTAGTCATTTTAGTTCAAGAATGTGTTTGTTTTACATCGGGAGGGGGGGGGGGCAGTGATTTTCGCTTATTCAGGCAACTGTTTTACCTTTATCATTTTTGTTAACGATATCTTTTTGATTGTTTCATTCTTTTTCATATGGGGGACGTTGCAGCGGGATTATCTGTTCTAGATGGGTAGTCAGATTTTTACTCAATATCTGAGGACAGCTTTTTATCTTTTGAGTATGGCTGAAGGAACAAATCATCAAGTACGGGTGAAAAAATAATTAATAAAACAACTGCGCAGTGGGCATTAGATAAATCAAGTTGTAATAAATATACGCATTCTGACACCATAGCAGCTTAAAATATTTTTTTATTTTTTTCAACAGAACTATTCAAACACTTGATAGTTTATTGAATTTTTTAAACTTTTTAATTTACAAAGTTTAAACAGAACAACGTCTGTCGGGTCCTCTACTATCTCTATAAATAAGTAATGTATCCTTCGGTTTTCCACCCGTAAATTTACAGCGGGAACTCGAGAACAATGTATAAACACAAAATGTACACATGTGGGGGGAGGCACAGACACGTGCAATATAGTACAGGGGGCCACGAACCAAAACGAGCTTATGTGTGCATCACATGACTTCCTTTTACGCCAAATTAATGATGCTAGTGACTTGGAGTAAGCAAGGAAACACTTTAAATATTTACACTCCTAGTTCGTCACAAACCGATTTAAAAAAGCGTTTTACTGAAATTAATTTGTCTAATAACAATTTTAACGTGGTTCAATGGATAACTCTCTAAAGATTGCCAAATTGAAACCAAATTCGAAAACTTATCATTATTTTTTTTTTCAGAAAATTTTCGACAACTTGGCGACAACACTTAACGATCAAAAGCTTAGTGATATCAGCCAAATGTTCGCCAAAATATAACATCACTTGAGTTTGCATTGATATTAACACTTATTTTCCTCAAAAAAGGTGTAAAAGAAAACTTTTGAAAGATATGAATACAACTAAAAGTGTGTGGGGGGTGTTTACGCAACTAGACCTCACTAGGAGTCTACATACCAAATTTCAGCTTTCTACGACATACCGTTTCGGAGTTATGCGAGATACGTACATACATACGTACATACACACGCACATACAGACGTCACGAGAATCACTTGGGGACATAAAGGGATTTATGGGGGGCGAGGGGGGCAATGCACCCCCCAGTCTTGGGAGAACTTTATAGATGGTAACAACACACCTTGAAAAATGTGAAAAGAGAAAAATCATGATTTTTTTTTCTTTTTTTGAAAAGATCAGAAGTGAAAATGAAGAGAATAGCGACTATCACCGTACACTGCATTACAAAGAGTGAAGCTGTTACCGGGTTGTTGAAATGTGTTGAAAACGACTACTTTGAATTGAAAACCATTAAAGCAAATATATGAGAGAAAATATAAGTAATCAGCCGCTATACTTAAAATAATCAACGACTGTTTCAAGTTTCAACAAATTGGAAACTAAAACAAAGATTAAAAAAAAAAAAACCTGGATTTACCTATAAACTAAACAAGCTATAGTTGAGGGCACCCGCTTTGTTGACGGCCCCCAACTCCGGAAAATTTCATGATTTGTTCTTTAAAGAAAAGAAGAAAAGTACTTGAAAAAATAAATTCCATTTTAAAGTGCTTGAAAACCTTGAAAATTTGGAAAAGTGTGGATACAAACCATAAATTTAAAAATTTATAGCAAATAATGGGGGGGGGGGGGGGGGAGAAATGCCGAAATGTTTCAAGTTTAGCTCCTTGCCACATCCTGCATCAAAAATATAAAAATCATGTTTCTCACGTTTCTGTAGCATATTATTTGAGATAAATTTTTGTGACTCACATGTTTCATATATTTCTGTTTATTTAATCCCGAATGCAGTAACTTTGGCAATTATTTTGTATTTCTTGCGTTTATCTTACTTCTTCTGCATATTGTTAATCTGTTCAGCCCAGAAGAAAAAAAACACTACCTCTATTTTTTTTCCGTTTTTTGCACTATTTGTAATTGAAAATAAAAAGTTGTTGTAATGAGAAATCAATATTTTTTTTTTCTTTCAAACTTAAAATGTTCTTCCTGATGGTCCTTGGAGCACCGAAGGTAATGAATAACAGAGGCGTTACTCCACTTTTGAGGCTAATATGAGCGGCTTTCGTTTGACTGAGCCCCATTTTAGGTGGAAGTCCGACTTTTGCTCAGACACATTTGACAGATAGCACAATTCAGATTTATTACAATACAAGGAAATCAGAAGAACACCCAGGGCAGTGGGGGGGGGGGGGGGGAATCGAACCTGTGCCTCTCTGCATGCAAGCAGTTGCTGAGCAATACCGCTTGGCCACCGAAGCCCCAAGCTTAAAATAGTTGTTTCTTACAAAGTTAGAACAATACTGTAAAACAGTACAATCAAGTACTAAATTTCAGAGACTGGAAAGGCCAATTTAAGTGCCTTAAATAATTTTAACTGTTCTCAAGTCCTTGAAACGGATTAGATGAGTCTGAAATTCCTAAGCAAAGTGTGCTTCAACTTTATTTCTTATCAAGTGTATAAATTATGAACTGTTCATATGGGCCTATTTTCTAAATCTATACACCATTTCTTTAAAAGCATTTTTTTACTATTGATCATTTTGCATTTAATTCACTGTTGTGTTTGTCGGTGGGTTGGAGGCGTGATCAAAAGCTGATTGAATTGAACCGACAGCCAAAGTAAGCAAATACCAATACATAATCTTCTATTCTTTCTCGCTTTTTTTCTCTGAGAACTGTTGTAATTGATTTGTCAACCAGAAAATAATTTTTACTGTGTATTATCGTACTTTGCAAAAGAGTGTTTTGCTATTTGTCTCCGAGGTTTTAGTAGTTGCAATTACCCCTTCTAAGGCTTCAAAATGCAGAATTTTATATCTATTTTACAAAAATTCCTCCGGGGGAGAAACCCCCGGACCCACCTACAATTGGAGATATTCTATCCCCTACTTAAAAGGGATTCCAATTTCCACCTTAGACCTTATGTATAATGCATGGAGGGGGGGGGGCGCTTTAAAAAATGGCCTTCTTTTGCCACCGATGGAGAAGTTGACCAGACTACTAAAGAGACCCAAACCCTGAAATAGCTTAGAGGCACGCTAAGTCTAAATCCAGCCAGTTGTAATCAATACAACTGATAATGCTAAAAAAAAAAAAATGCTGCCCCCCCCCCAGGAACTCAGTTCTAAATCCGCCTATGCTTGGGATGGTCAAAATGGATAGTTCGGGAGTCCATATGTTCTTAGGCATATATGTACGTGCGGAAGGGTCGAAAAACCACTCTATATTCATTCGGGGATGAGTAAAATAGAAAATTAGACCGAAATTGAGAGAAAATTTTTTCGCGAAAACAATATTTCCTTTACTATGTAAAAGGAAGAAAAACGATGATGATGAGGTATTAAGGAAGTTACAAAACAAAGCGTAGTAAAGCAAAAAAAAAAAAAAAAAGCAATAATAATAATTAAAATTTACGCTTCTACATTGTAAGATGTTTTAAAAAGCTTAGTTGAGATTAAATTAGTTTTTGGTTTTCGTTTCGTGGTCGATTAGATCTTGCGCCCTCCTTATTATCAATATAACGCGCTATTCATCTTTGCCTGATGTTATTCATTAAAGTCAAGCATGACATTCAATTCACCAATTTAGGTATTAAAGAAGTTACTAAGCAGTCCGTGGTAAAGCAAATAATTTTGATAATAATACATTAAAATTTACTCTTCCACTTTGTAAGATATTTTTAAAAACTTCAATTGGGATTTAATGTATTTAAAATAATTTTTGTTTTTTCGAGTTCTGCCCAAACTCGAATTTGCGTCCTCCTTTTTATCAGCATAACCCGCTTTTCTTCCGTGCCACTCTGTCCTCATTTCTACATGCTATTTAATTCACTGAAGTATGACATTTAATTCACTAATTTGTTGAAAAAACAAAAAATAAAAGGTTCATTTTCATATAAATGTTTTTCACCAAATTTGTCGCCAAAAGTTGGTGACAAAACTTGAATAACAAAAATGTGTATGTATCGTCAAATAACCGACAAATTTTAACATTACTTGAGTTTGCATTGGTACTAACACTGATTTTCCCCCAAAAGGTGTAAAAGACCATTTTTTAAACATCCGAATGCAACCAAAAGGGTGGATAACTAAACCCCTCTTGGAGTCTACATACCAATTACCAAATTTCAACTTTTTACGACATATCGTTTTTGAGTTATGCGAGATACATACTGTTACAAATTCTGCAAATAGTTATTATTGTAGTAACGTAACCTGTAAATAGTTTCCCGTAATGAATATAAAACCCCTATACATTCGGCTAAAGTATACGGTCCCCCTATTTCTTTCTTTCTTTTTTTTTTTTTTTTTTTTTTGTTCATTGATAAAATTTGATAACGGTCTACTATTTTCATGAAGCATTTGGAATGTTGTGGAATATTTGAGAGATTTCTTTCGATGTTTATAAAAGCGTCCCGCGTGATAGAAAGTTTAGTTTCGATTGAGAATTTGTACTGAGAGTGAGTGTATTAGCTCCGTTTATTGCGAGGCATTTCGCTGTGTTGTTTTCGTATTTGGAAGTAAATACGTGTGTAACCGTTGAGTTTACGGTGTTGAGTAATATTTGTTTAATTGCTGATGATTAATTTAGCAGTTGTTAACGATTTCTTCTGCACATAGTGTAAATAAAGCTCCTGTGTTTTTATCAAGAACTGTGTCGTCCTTTCAAGAAAGTTGGAAGTCGCAGCGGATCCGTTACATTTGGCGCCCAACGTGGGGCTTCTTCTGGACTTTCTCGGAGTAAGTGCGACTTTGGACATTTTTTCATAAAGACTGTTTGAATTTATAGACTTGGTTTTTATGGTGATTACTCGCGCAATGGATAACCAATTAAAACAACTTCTGGAAGCAATTAATGCTGTGCAAAGTTACTTGACAGAAAGTTTGGTGGCTAATCACGAACGATTAAAAAACGATATGGCGGCTAATCAAGAACAATTAAAAAATAATATGGCGGCTAATCAAGAACAATTGAAAAATGAATTGGCGGCTAATCAAGAACAATTTAAAAGTGATCTGACTGCAAGTATGTTGGCAAATCAAGACCAGTTAAAAAGCGATTTAACGGTGCTGAAAAAGGACTTAACGTCTAACCAAGAAGAAATTAAAAACGACCTTATTTCGGTAAAGACTGTGATGGAAAATAAATTTAATGACATAGAGCATCGAGTTGATGCTATTGAAGAAAAATTTGATACCGTTGAAAGCCGATTCAATGCTGTAGAAAATAAATTTGAAGAAGATAGAAGATTTCATCTACTTAAAGAAGAGATCTTTAAGGACGTGGAAAGGAGATTGGCGACCGCGGAAAGCAGCTCTGTACAGTTTGGCGCTCCCACATCGGTTGCTCGACCGTCCATTAAACTTGCCACATTTGATGGGAAAACTTCGTGGCAGGTTTACCAAACTCAATTCATGATAGTGGCGGAAGCGAACGAATGGGACTCTGCTACCAAGGCCTGCCATCTTGCAGCATCCCTGAGAGGTGACGCAGCGGACATTCTCCAGACCCTTCCGGACAGCCAGCGCCTGGATTTCGCCGCCCTCACATCTGCGTTGGAGCTTCGCTTCGGTGAGAAGTGCCAGAAAGATTTCAGCCGACTCCAGTTGAAGTCCCGTTTCCAGAAAACCGGGGAAACCCTGCAAGAGCTAGCGGCGGACGTCGAGAGACTGTCTCATCTTGCTTTTTGCGACTGTCCTGTGGATGTTCGAGACAACCTGGCACTCAACTGCTACATCGACGGGGTTCGAGATCTGAAATCCAAAAAGCTTTACGGATGGCGGATGTCAAAGACCTGAATTCTGCTGTTGTGTATGCGATGAAGTTGGAGGCCGCCCAGCAAGCAACCCGCAAGGATCGCCGTTCAATCCGCGGCGTGAAAACTGATGTGCCTGATCCGGTTTCGTCACGCTTTGCTGAACTGGAAAAGCAAATAAAAGAAATTGCAGGAACCCTCAAAAGGATTTCGGCTCCCAAGGACCAAAATCGACAACCACTTAAGTGCTGGAAATGTGGCGGCGAGGGTCACTTGCGAAGAAACTGTGAAGCTCGCCAAGAAACCGGAGGGAAGAGCGCCTCTCCCTCTCAGATCCAGGAAAACTAAGCCATGGCAATCTCGCGGTGCGGAGGTCGCCAAATTGGAATGAGCCCCATCTTAAAGTTTTCCAGATTTCATCGACGAGTGACGGCAGTAATGGAGTGTTTGTTTACGCATATGTAAACGGGTTTCCCTGCGAACTGATTATTGACACTGGAGCCAATGTTACAATCATTAGAACAGATGTGGCTAGTCAATTTGGACTCGACATTCTATGGACGCCGACCTGCGTTACCCTCCAAACTGTGACAGGTGACAAGATCGAGATTGAAGGTAAAGTGAACTTAGAAATTGTGTTTGGAAATGCCACTTACCATCATACGGCATTCGTTGCTGCTATCACAGACCCCTTCATTCTCGGATTGGACTTTTTAAAGAAATACGACTTCACCCTTGACTTCAAGACTAATGAACTGCACTCGATGGGAGAAGACATAGCCATCTTCCACGTTAAAAATGATGCAAAATCCGCTCATCAAATAATAGCCCAAGGTTCCCTCAAGGTCAGAATCATTAATACCTGGCTTCATTGAAGAAAGCAATAGTTTTCGATTAGAACTCATTGAATCCTCTAACCTAAGCAATAGTCTAAAAGGAGTGCTGGTAGCATCTACGCTTGTGGACCTTTCTAAGGATGTAATTCCTGTGAGAGTCGCCAACGTGAGTGAAAGGCCAAGGAATATCCGGAAAGGTGAAGTGTTAGCAACTTGTACTCCAGTAAACTGCATCATTAGAAGAATCAATGTCTTCCGAGAATGTGTCTTCTGAGTCCTTGACATCGAAGTTAATTGGGAGTGCGCCATTATCGAAAGATCAAAGAACTGCTGCGGAAGAATTGGTGGACGACTTCAAGCATCTGTTTTCATCTACATCGGAGGATGTTGGCCGTACGAATTTAACGCAGCACAGGATTTACACTGGAGAACACCCCCCTATTAAACAGCATCCAAGACGACTACCGTTCGCCAAGAAAGAAGAGGTTGAGACCCTCCTGAAAGAGATGAAGGAGAATGATGTAATCGAACCTTCATCCAGTCCTTGGGCCTCTCCCATCGTCTTAGTCCGAAAGAAAGATGGCTCCACTAGATTTTGTGTCGATTACCGACGGCTGAATGAAATCACCAAGAAAGACAGTTACCCTCTTCCACGGATAGACGACACCTTGGACAGTTACCCTCTTCCACGGATAGACGACACCTTGGACAATCTTTCCGGACACAAGTGGTTTTCGACCCTGGAATTGAAGAGCGGCTACTGGCAGGTTGAGATACACCCTGATGACCGAAAGAAGACAGCGTTTACAACTGAACAAGGCTTATGGCAGTTTAAAGTGATGCCCTTCGGTCTCTGAAATGCACCAGCTACGTTCGAGCGTCTTATGGAGACAGTGTTAAGAGGACTTTCCTACGAATCCTATCTGGTCTACTTAGACGATATCATCATCGTGGGACGCAGCTTCGACGAACATCTGGCTAATCTTAGGAAAGTGCTGCAAAAGCTTAAGGAAGCCAATCTGAAGTTAAGCCCGTCCAAATGTAATTTGTTCCGCCGGGAAGTGAACTACCTTGGTCACATCATCTCTTCTGAGGGTGTACAAACCGATCCAGAAAAGGTATCTGCGGTCAAGAGTTGGAGTCGTCCCGAAAACATCCATCAGCTGCGAAGTTTCCTGGGGCACTGCACGTACTACAGGAAGTTTGTAAAGAGTTTTTCCAACATTGCACGACCTTTGCATAAGCTGACGGAGAGCAAGCAAAAGTTTGAATGGTCCGAAGAATGCGAAGATGCATTTCTACGACTGAAGGAGGCTTTAACATCAACGCCTATCCTCGCCTATCCTCAGTCTGAAAAATCTTTCATCCTGGACACTAATGCGAGCAACGAGGACATCGGAGCTGTTTTATCCCAAGAAATTGATGGCAATGAACATGTCATCGCTTACTGGAGCAAATGCTTATCAAAGTCGGAGCGAAATTACTGCGTCACCAGAAAGGAGTTACTGGCCATAGTGAAAGCTGTAGAACACTTCCATCATTCCTCTACGGTCGAAAATTTCTGCTACGGACAGATCATGCCTCGTTAACTTGGCTTTTGAACTTCAAGAATCCAGAAGACCAGATAGTCAGGTGGATACAGCGGCTCCAGGAATATGACATGGAGATCAAGCACCGAAAAGGATTGTCTCACGGTAATGCAGACGCTTTATCAAGGAGACCCTGTCCTGAGAACTGCAATTATTGTTCCCGAATCGAGAACAGTATGGAACGACTAGCCCTACTGCCTATCAGGTGACAGTGACTCCAACATCACCAGAACCTGATCCATGGAGTGTCGACCAAGTTCGAAAAGATCAACTTGAAGACCCCGACATTAAACCAATTTTGGAGTTCATGGAGAGTGACAGTCGGCTACCTAGCTGGCAGGACGTTTCCATCTTCAGTCCTGCAACAAAAAGATACTGGGCTTTATGGAACTTGCTCCATTTACGGAACGGCCCGCTACACCGAAAATGGGAATCAGACGACGGCAAAACATCTAGGTGGCAGTTACTACTTCCCCGATCAAGGATTTCAGATGTTCTGAAAGAAATACATAGTAGTGCGACTGGAGGACATTTTGGTGTCTTGAAAACATTCAATAAAGTTCGTGAGCGCTTCTTCTGGAGCAAGGCGAAGGATGATGTGGAGAAGTGGTGCCATTCTTGTGACGCCTGTGCTGCTCGTAAAGGACCGAAGAAGAGAAGCAGAGGGAAGCTACATCTGTACAACGTTGGAGCTCCTTTCGAACGAATTGGGATCGACATCCTGGGTCCTCTACCAAGAACTGCTGATGGGAACAAATACATTCTTGTTTCTATCGACTATTTCACTAAATGGCCCGAAGCGTATCCCATTCCAGATCAAGAGGCTACCACCGTAGCAGAGACTCTAGTCCGACATTGGATCTCGAGATATGGAACACCTTTGCAGATTCATTCCGATCAAGGGAGGAATTTCATCTCTGCTGTGTTTAAGGGCTTATGTCAAATTTTCGGAATTGAGAAAACTAGGACAACACCACTATACCCACAATCGGACGGCATGGTGGAGAGATTTAACCGCACAATCTTGAATAATCTCTCGCTTATAGTATCCAGAAATCAACAGGATTGGGACAAGAAGCTACCTTTGTTCCTGCTGGCCTACCGCAGTGCTGTCCACGAGACTACCGAATTTGCCCCATCTCAGATGCTCTTCGGACGAGAGCTTCGGCTACCTTGTGATCTCGTCTTCGGTCGTCCTCCGGATGCGCCTTCATCGCCTGAGGAGTACATCCAGGATCTCCAGACCCGGTTGGAAGACGCTCATAACTTTGCACGAGAGCGAATCAACATCGCGGCGGAGAAGAAGAAGACCCGATACGACACAAGGTCTACTGGACATGAATTCAACGAAGGCGACAAGGTTTGGTTATGGAATCCCATCCGACGGAAAGGTCTTTCCCCCAAATTGCAGTCGCATTGGGATGGACCCTACAAAGTCCTTAACCGACTGAATGACGTCGTAGTGAGGATCCAAAAATCACCTAATGCAAAACCTAGGGTTGTACATTATGATCGGTTAGCCCCATACTATGGCCATAGTTCATGAGTATTACGTAAACAACCATGGTTGATAACATAAAAGTTGTAGATAATTTTTGCTTTTAATGTTTAGTAATATTTCTTGTTATTATTGTGTTTTCTGTATCTGTTAGTTATTAATTAATGTGTATATTTGTAAACTTGTGGTAGAAGTTTGGCACCCTTTCTTGGGATTGTACTGCCCGGGACGTGCAGTCCATAGGAAGGGGGCAATGTTACAAATTCTGTAAATAGTAATTATTGTAGTAACGTAACCTGTAAATAGTTTCCCGTAATGAATATACAATCCCTATACATTCGGCTAAAGTATACAAACCCCCTATTTCTTTTTTTTTTTTTTGTTCATTGATAAAATTTGATAACGGTCTACTATTTTCATGAAGCATTTGGAATGTTGTGGAATATTTGAGAGATTTCTTTCGATGTTTATAAAAGCGTCCCGCGTGATAAAAAGTTTAGTTTCGATTGAGAATTTGTACTGAGAGTGAGTGTATTAGCTCCGTTTATTGCGAGGAATTTCGCTGTGTTGTTTTCGTATTTGGAAGTAAATACGTGTGTAACCGTTGAGTTTACGGTGTTGAGTGATATTTGTTTAATTGCTGATGATTAATTTAGCAGTTGTTAACGATTTCTTCTGTACATAGTATAAATAAAGCTCCTGTGTTTTTATTAAGAACTGTGTCGTCCTTTCAAGAAAGTAGGAAGTCGCAGCGGATCCGCTACAATACGCATATACACAAACGCACATAAATACATACGGACGTATTCGGGTGTCCATACGTTCTTAGTTACATATGTACGTGCGGTCGGGACAAAAAAACAACAACTCATTATTCATTCGGGGGTGAGTAAAATGGAAATTTATGCCAATATTTGAGTGAAAGTTTTTTCGCGAATACGATACTTCCTTTACAATGTATAAGGTTGAGAACCCATGCTTTAAAGCACAAGTGTCAATAAACAAAGAGTTTACTTTTCTTCAACACTAGTAGTATACCCGCACGGCGATGTCCGTGCTAAGAATTTAAAGGAAGTCCGTTGAATAAAAAAATTGATATCGGTCGTTTACGACGACAAGCCCGAACCCTGTAACACCTGAAGGACAACATCCGGCTAGCCATCGCCAACATTCCTGTCGATGTGCTCGAAGGGGTGGAACAGAACTTCAAATCTAGGGTAGATCAATGCAACATTAATGGGGGCCGCCATTTGCCCGATGTAACTTTTAAATCTCTAGTTGAAATAAAAATTCAGAATTTTTACAATCTTCTTACTACTATTATATATGCGAAAGTTTGTCTGTATGGATGTATGGATGTATGGATGTTTGTTACTCTTTCACGCAAAAACTACTGAACGGATTTTGATGAAACTTGACAATAATATAGCTTTTGCATCAGAATAACACATAGGGTAGTTTTCGTCCCGTTATGGGGGGCAAAACCCCCTTAGGGGAGCAATAAAATACAATTTTCGTATAAATTCTCTAATATAGGGGTGAAAAAAACGTGCACATATTAACATTATGTGTCCATCGAAAGCGCTAATTTTTCTGCTGAAGATGGCATCTGTTAGAAAGTTCTAAGTTGTATAAAAAACGAATTATGAGCTTTTTAGTTCCATGTTCGAAGGCTTTCCTAAACTCAATAGAGTATTTAATGTATCATCTCAACTCCCTATCGATATCCACAATTGTTGTATTGTTGACTATCTTTGCTTTTCGTGACTGTTCAAGGCTTTTCTCAAGTCAAATCTTGAAGTAAGATTTTTGCACAAGATTGGCAAATAATATATGATTTGGCTGATCATTTTCCATTTAAACGGAACTTTAATGTAATTAATGGTTTTTATTATTATTTATGCTGATTGAACACTTACTCATTATCCAATCAACCAGCAGATCGCCAAACGTTTTGCAGAAAGATTTCCGTAGCTGATGCATTTGGCAGTTTTTTTCAACGTCGCTGTTTTTGAAGCCGAAAACTATGTCATAATGTTTCTCAGCTTTCACCATGTAAACAAAATATCGCCAATCAAAGAATCTTTAAAAAACTTTTTTTACTGTGTGTTAAATAATCCAGTAACTAAATTAGGCAAATCCATAAACAGCACAAAAACTTCTATTAATTTTTCCTTTTTGCATAATTTCAAACAATCGCCAAATTTTACTACTTATTTTGGAAACATTTTGGATGAAACACTTCAGCGCCATTTTATGGTGACCAAACGTGTATCTCAGCACCTTGCGATAATATCTTTGTAACGAAAATTAATATCATATCGTTTTACAAAGTAAGGAAAGAAGGAGGGAACATCATCGAAGGTATCCCAAAACGATTCCCGCAAATTCGGTAAAATCGCACCAAAAGCCCACAATGATTGAAATTTCCCAAAATAACTAAAGCAAGTATAAGGGGATTACGAGCAACTTCAATAGCAATACAGAGAAGGTTTTAGATTCCATGTAAAAAAAAAAAAAAGTATCAACAGATTAATTTTTTTAAACATGAGAAGAGTAAATTCATGTTTTGGAAATTTGTATATGCTTAAATATAGTGCTTTCGTTTCTAAATCAAAACTATTTTGTTCTTTATACTTATTGCTATTTTACTTTTATGGGTAAGGAAGAAACTCGATTTTTAATCACGTCAAAAAGATGTGTTTCAAATTCTTTCACTTAAACCAGAAAACAAAAGCAAGTAACGATTTTTTCTCATAATTATTACTGACCCAGGCAACGCCGGGTATTTTTGCTAGTAATATATAAAAATCAATGTCCTGAGATAACATTATATATATATATATCAACGCACAGCCGAAACCGCTGAAGCTTCAGACTTGAAATTTGGCAGGCATGTCCGCATGATTACGAAAGTAACCATTAAGAAATGATTTTTTGAAATCTCAATTAGTTCGGGAGAAATTAATTAAAACTCTTAATTTCTGAGAAATTAAAACCTGTCATTGAAATTCAAATCCCTTATTTTCGAAGGCTTTCCTCCATTCAAATCATTATTCAGTACTTCATCTCAACTTTTGGTCGATAGCGAACTATAAATTTGGTATTGTTTTTGTTTCTCACGTGATTCTTCGGAGGCTTTTCTCAAGTCAAATCATAATGTTTCTATCTTTTGCTTTCACGAAACTTTGCTAGAAACGACTTTGTGTCTTTTGCTAGAAACGAAGTTTTTAAGAACATCATCACAGGCGGACTATCCTTTTGAAGTTAGAAGAGTGAAGTTTCCTGTTAAAGTTTACTTTGCAATAACCATTAATAAGTCACAAGGACACACATTAAAAGTAGCAGGAATCGATTTAAGAGAAGACTTTTTTCACACGGCCAATGTTATGTAGCTTGCTCCAAAGTCAGTTCATCAAGCAGCTTAATAATTTTAGCACCAGGAAAAAAAAAAAAACTAAAAATGTTGTATACAAAGAAGTTCTTGCTTAGACATAGGTATAACAATAAAATGTGGATGGTCTGTGTTTGCAAAGATAATCAATACTTTAAAAGGATCGTTAATAACAGTTAAAGATCGGTTAAGGACAAGGGCATATATGTAAGGAGTCCAGGGACAGCGGGATCCTCCCAAAATTAGGAAAAATTATAGGTAACTAGAGGACCCGACAGACGTTGTTCTGTTCAAACTTTGTAAATTGAAAAGTAAAAAAAATTCAATAAACTATCAAGTGTTTGAACCGTTTTGTTGAAAAAAATAAGTAAAAAGAAAGGGTTTTAAGCTGCTTGGTGTCAGAATGCGTATATTTATTACAACTTGATTTGTCTAATGCCCACTGAGCAGTTGTTTTATTAACTAATTTTTCTCCCGTACTTGATGGTTTGTTCTTCCAGCCATACTCAAAGGATAAAAAGCGTCCTCAGATATTAAGTGTAAAAAACTAACTACCCATCTAGAACAAACGGGAAATCCCGTTGCAACATCCCCCATATGAAAAAGAATAAAACAATGAAAAAGATATCGTTTAAAAAAAATATAAAGGTAAAAATAGCTCTCTGAATAAGCGAAAATCACTCATCCTCCCCCCCCCCATAACGATGCAAAATAAACGCTTTCTTCAACTAAAATGACTAAAAACTCTTTAAAAACGAAAAGCAACTCCTTGCAATTGGAAATAATTCGCCAAATAAACAAAATATACAATAAATTACATTAACAGTAGCTTTAAAATGTAAACAAATGATCACACAACTCTATTGTTTACAGCCAAAGTCGCCAAGCCACCACGTTACTGTAATTCAGCCGATCATTGAGCGAAACCAACTTCGACCGATTAGCGCTCGATCTTTTGAACGAAAACTTTTTAAACTTCATATATTGCCTAATTTGTTCTTTCCACCAAAGATAAAGATCTCCCACTGCACTGATCTTTCGTGTACAGAACTACCCTGTTGTAATTTATCTGGACGAAAATAAAATTTGTTTCGTCTTTAAATTCCATCATCTTTTCCTTTAATAATGTACTGATTAGTTAGATAATTCTTAACGTATTCTTGATATTGGTGCCAAAACTCAGATGGATTTCAGCCGAGAAACAAATGTTGCTAAGTACGGACGGTACTTTCTGATCATTTAGTTAGGAGAATCTAAAGCACCGATCCGGTCACATGGTTCAACTACGACGACAGAACACACGTTTTGCTAGAACTTTCCAGTACTTTAAAATATATCACGGGACCTAAAATCGTTGCTTTTAAGAAATGGAAAGCTTCATTCTCTCTCTACGTTTTATCTATTCTCAATTGACATATCACAGTAGGAAATTTCATTACAAAAAGCAGAACTGGCTTTCTTATTTTTCTTTGGCAACAGGTTAAATATTTATTTCAGTTCTCGCTCAACAATAGGTTAAAATAAATATTAATCATTTGGGAGGTATAACCATCCAATGTTTAAATTTATTAATTAATTAACAAAAACGTTTCCGATTCGATCCATCGCGCTTCGAAACCATGCTTGCACACAAAAAATTTGATCGAAATTGGTCCAGCCGTTTAAAAGCCTTATGGTGACAAACGTCCGCACAGAAGATTTTTATATTAAGATAAGTAATTATTATTACAGGGGATTTTCGAAACTAGGTGCACCAAGCACTGTTAACCCCAGCTAATTCCATAACCCAAGCAATGCCGGGTACGGGAATGCTAGTATATATATATATATATATATATATATATATATATATATATATATATATATATATATATATATATATATATATATATATATATATATATATATATATATATATATATATATATCAACGCACAGCCGAAACCGCTGATACCTCAGACTTGAAATTTGGCAGGCATGTCCGCATGATTACGAAAGTAACCACTGAGAAAGGATTTTTCAAAATCTCAATTAGTTCGGGAGAAATTAATTAAAACCCCATAATTTCTGCGAAATTAAAACCTGTAATTGAAATTCAAATCCCTTATTTTCGAAGACTTTCCTCCATTCAAATCATTATTCAGTACTTCATCTCAACTTTTGGTCGATAGCGAATTTTAAATTTGATATTGTTTTTGTTTCTCACGTGGTTCTTCGAGGCTTTTCTCAAGTCAAATAATAATGTTTCTGTCTTTTGCTTTCATTTTTACTTTCTTCTATATCTAATATATAGAAGAAAGTATTGGATTCGTGCAAATTTTCGAATTTCGAATTTTGACGGATTCGAACGTTTTGAGGTGAGCCGAGTCCATTTCGACCATTTTTGGAAAATGTCTGTCTGTCTGTGTGTGTGTGTGTATGTGTGTGTGTATGTATGTGTGTCACGTCTGTGTGTGACCAGTTTTTTGTGGCCGCTCTACAACAAAAACTACCGCATGAAATCGAACGAAATTTAGTACACATATGTGCCCCTATGTGAACTTGTGCCCATTAGTTTTTGGCGCGAATTCCTCTAAGGGGGGTGGAGCAATGGGACGTTTTTCGAGTTACGCGTGCTTGCTATTCCTCAGGAAGTAACCGGCGGAATGAAACAAAATTTGGTCCGTATGTTGGTATTAACAGGAACAGGTGCTGACTCAATTTTGGTGTCAATAACTCAAACGGGGGTTGAGCTATAGAACGTTTTTGTCGTCAATTGTGACTGCTGTATCTCAAGAAATAATGAATGGAATGAAAGAAAAATTTATCGGCAAGTAGCCCTTAGTGGGTATAAGAACTGATTTTATTTTTGTGTCAACAGCTAAAAAGGGGGTAGCGCAATCACCCGTTCTTTTTTTCCATTTTGAGTGCCCTATCTCAAGAAGTAATGCTACGTTCTGGTTGAAATTTGGAATATATGTGAATCCATATGTAAACAGGCTTTGGTTCTATTTTGACGCCGATCGCTCAAAGAGGTGTTGGTTTTTTTTTTTTTTTTTTTTTTTTTTTTTTTTGCGAATAAAAATATTTTTATTAATGCAACAATAAGAAAGATAAATCGTAATAGATTGTCGTCTGCGTATTTCTCGTGATTTTAATTGTATGGAAATGATAGGAAATATTATTCTATTCTATTCAAGAGTCACAACTGACTACAACTCTCAATGATTTAAAATTTTTAACTGTTGCCATCTTATGTTTGTTAACAAATAAAATATTTGTAATTCATTCAAGCAAGGCTTTTAAAATAACTTTCAATTTTCGCTCTTTGCTTTGCTTTTGCAATAATTCAGACATTGGGATAGTCGTCAAGTTTTTGCATGTGTCATTTTGTTTTTGTTGGGAATATTGCTTCCTCGTCAAGCAAGGGGAGGGATCAGAAAAAAAAAAAAAAGAAAAATATAGAAGAAAGTTTCGTGATGGCCACAACATACTAGTTTCAAAACTAGAAACGAAGATTTGAAGAACATCATCACAGGTGGACTATCCTTTTGAATTTAGAAGAGTGCAGTTTCCTGTAAAAGTTTGTTTTGCAATAACCGTTAATAAGTCACAAGGACAGACATTAAAAGTAGCAGGGATCGATTTCAGAGAAGACTTTTTTTCAACACGGCCAGTTTTATGTAGCTTGCTCCAAAGTCAGTTCATCAAGCAGCTTAATAATTTTAGCACCAGAAAAAAAAAAAAAAAAAACTAAAAATGTTGTATACAAAGAAGTTTTTGCTTATACATAGGTATAACAATAAAATGTCCCGTGTTTGCAAACATAATCAATACTTTATAAGGATCGTTAATAAGAGTTAAAGATCGGTTAAGGACAAGGGCATATATATAAGGAGTCCAGGGGCCGCCCCGGGATCCTTCCAAAATTAGAAAAAAATATAGGTAATAAGTAATTATTATAGGGGATTTTCGAAACTAGGTGCACCAAGCATTGTTAACCCCTGCTAATTCCATTACCCGAGCAATGCCGGGTACAGGAATGCTAGTATCTTATAAAAAGAAATAAATTGACATATAGAAGTACTTTATCTTTTATTGACTTTTCAAATCAGCAAGTTTCCCTGCCGCACCCTGTATCTGGAAATTTTTCTAAAGCATTTATTAGGACTCTACAGATTCATCTGCGCAGGTGGATCAAAAATTTTGCAATCGGCTTCGGCATCGGCGCCCGATGCTAACTTGGATAAAACATCGGCCCATCGACCTTGAAAAACATCTAAATGCCGATGTATGGCCGATGTTTTTCGGGAAAAAAAAGAAAAAAAAATCTAACTTTTTGCGATCTATTTTTTTACTGCGTAATTAAGGTAAGTACAGCATAAGGCCTGAAATCAGACAGCAACGGAACACGGAACCAACACCACTTTTGGGCTTTAGAAATATGCCGAGTTTCAGATAACTACCGAAATTTTCACAACATTGCAGACACTTATCATTACCCCCACTTGGACGATAGTTTAAAAAAATTTCTGCTCTTAAATTGAAATAATAACGTTAGCACAGCACGTTACTCGAACAATTCAGAACAAAAAACGAGGCTCAAATTCGGATGATGAATGAGCGTCACGGGACAAAATTTTCGAAAACTTGTCTTTCCGAGCTAAAATCAAAAATTTCGATATTTTCCTAATTTTAGTTTACCTTTTACCTACCTCCCCCCCCCACACTTTTAGTTGCATTCGAATCTTTCGAAAGTTTTCTTTTACACCATTTTGGGGGAAAATAAGTGTTAATATCAATGCAAACTCAAGTGATGTTATAATTTGGCGAACATTTGGCTTATATCACTAAGCTTTTGATCGTTAAGTTTTATCGACAAGTCGGCGGCAAATTTTCTGAAAATAATAATAATAATAATAATAATAAAAGAAAATTAATTTGAATTTCGAAATTTTGAATTCAAATTATGTTTTTCGCAATCACGAACTGAGACAGGACCCTACTGATTGGAGTGTTTGTTTCTATTTCTAGAAACGGCTCCTGTCCCCCCCCCCAAGCCCTTTCTTTTTCTGGACGGTTACGTGTGCATAGTTGTGTGTGTGCGTAGACCTGTGTGTATGCACGTAGGCATGTGTGAGTGTATGTGTGTGAACGTGCGTGTGTGTAGGACACGGACGCCTCCGACCAGGAGAAGCGGATAGCTCAAAACCGGAGCAACGGCGCCGCGCCGCCAGTAGAGGACGGTGGGCGGTGGTGCTGCCAAGGCTTCTGGTCCAAGTTGAAAAAGGCACGGACACCAAAAACGGTCAAATGAGAACAATAAGCAATCGTGATTGCTCAATAAGTTTTCGAATTTGGTTTCAATTTGGCAATCTTTAGAGAGTTATCCATTGAATCACGTTAAAATTGTTATTAGGCAAATTCATCTCAGTAAAACGTTTTTTTGAATCGGTTCGTGACGAACTTAGGAGTGCAAATATTTAAAGTGTTTCCTTGCTTACTCCAAGGTAATACCATCATTGATTTGGCGTAAAAGGAAGAAATGAGATGCACACATCAGCTCGTTTTGGTTCATGGCCCCCTGTACTATATTGAACGTGTCTGTGCCCCCCCCCCCATGTGTACATTTTGTATTTATACATTGTTCCCGAGTTCCCGCTATAAGTTTAAGGGTGGAAAAACCAAAGGATGCATTACTTATTTATAGAGATACTAGAGGATCCGACGACGTTGTGTTCTGCTCAAACTTTGTAAATTAAAATGTTAAAGAAAATCAACAAACTATCAAGTGTTTGATCCGTTCTGTTGAAAAAAATAAAAAAATATTTTAAGCTGCTATGGTGTCAGAATGCGTATATTTATTACAATTTGATTTATCTAATGCTCACTGCGCAGTTGTTTTATTAATTATTTTTTCTCCCGTACTTGATGATTTGTTCCTTCAGCCATACTCAAAGGATAAAAAGCGTCCTCAGATATTAAGTGTAAAAATCTGACTACCCATCTAGAACAGATAATCCCGCTGCAACGTCCCCCATATGAAAAAGAATAAAACAATCAAAAAGATATCGTTTAGAAAAATTATAAAGGTAAAACAGTTGCCTGAATAAGCAAAAATCACTGCCCCCCCCCCCCTCCCGATGTAAAACAAACACATTCTTGAACTAAAATGACTAAACACTCTTGAAAAACCATAAACAATTCTTTGAATTTGAAATATTTCGCCAAATAAACAAAAAATACAATAAATTACATTAACAGTAGCTTTAAAATTTAAACAAATGATCATGCAACTCTTGCAAAAAGCAGAGCTGGCTTTCTTATTGTCCTTTGGCAAAGGGGTTAAATATTTATTTCAGTTCTCGCTCATCAATAGATTAAAATAAATATGAATCATTCGGGAGATACTGTCCCACCACGGATTGTATGGAAAGACAAACATCCGTTTTACAGCCGTAAATGGAGGAATCTATTATTTTTTAGCGATTCAGCTTTTGCAGAAGCAGAGTCTCATTCAAATGAGCAAAATACGCACACCAAATTTTTACTTTTCCCCCCTCATTCAGATAGATTCATCTTATCTGGACGTTTGAAAATTCCATGCAATCCATGGTTGGACAGTATAACCATCCAATGTTTAAATTAATTAATTAATTAACAAAAAAGTTTCCGATTCGATCCATCGCGCTTCGAAACCATGGGGGTATTTCGATAATTGGGATTCTGGCGATCTTAATTCATTGGCGTCAATTTTTGGCTCCAGCGCCTGCGCGAGAGGTATTTTTCTTTGCAAATCTAAACAAAGAGATCGGAAACATATATTCACGTAGGGTTAATCAGCAGGGTTAACATAATAGAACTAATTACGGCAAAAATGAGATGACCGCGCCAGATTCCCAATTATCAAAATATCCCCGAAACCATACTTGCCACAACTTACACACAAAAAATTTGATCAAAATCGGTCCATCCGTTTAAAAGCCTTATGGTGACAAACGTCCCGCGGAACCCTTGGGTTCCGCCAAAGTATAAAAAGAGTTCCGCCGCGAGTTAGTCCTTGCATAAATTTATTTTCCACTAGTTTCCAAAAAAATCAAATACTCAATATTTCATCAAGGGTTTAAAATGTTTCGCCAGATTGAAGTAGTAGTCGTCACAGTGTTTTGCATCGCCCCCCCCCCCCCCCCATGGCAGCATAATCAAATCTCGTTTTCTCCAGTCAGGACAATTTAGGAAGATTTATGAAGAAATCTGTAGGCAGCACAAATCACTACCTTTTCATATGACATACGGGGGGTTTTCCAAAGCAAAAGTTTGTATAAGGTTGTATGAACTTTCAGATGAAATGATGGTTTTTAACTAGAGCAAAAGGCATCAATATTTTCAGCTGTTTTCAATATTTTACATGAGGAACGACGGTTGATAAATATTTTGTCGACGTTTTTGGTGAACACCGGGAAACAGTAACCACATTTTGGCGATCGACTTTTATTTCACCACTTACTTTCACCCTCCCTGTCATTAGTGAGAACAGAACATTTGTTTATTTGCGAACGCTCGGGTTAAAATAAGAATTTAATCTTTACGTTTTCGCTTATTCAAAGAAAAAAAAAATCTTTTGTATGTTTGTTTTTTCTCCTTTTTCGTCCTTTCTATTTTTCTTTCTTTTTTTTTTTTGCGTCGGTGCCGCCCCCCCCCCCTAGGGCCGGGTCCCTAGTTTCAGACTAGGCTAACTTGGCCTCTTGTCGGGCCTGGATGTTGCTGGCGGGAGGTGTTCAAGGGGAGCCCCTCCCTCGAAAATCTTCCGAAAGTGAAGTCTTAAAAATGTGATTGTAGGCCTCAGCTTTGGTAACAAAAGCAGAAAGATGGGGTTCAGAGGAAGGCCCGGAGCAATTTTTGGAAATTAAAGTTCTAAAAACGCAGTTTTAGAGGATCTTTGATGATATTAGTAGGGCTCTCCCACTATAGGAAGATTTTCAAAATAGAAGTTTCAAAATCGCGATTGTAAGCTACTTTGGCATCGTTAAAGGAAGTGATAGGGTTTAATATGACTCTCGCGTTGCAATCTTTTAAAATAGAAGCTCTAAAACACAGTTTTAGACGGTATCCGGAGATGTATTGAACTCCTAAAATATTTTTAAAAGAACTTTAATGATGTTGAAAGAAGGAATTTGGGAGCGTTACCCGAACTTTTTTTTTTTTTAATTGAAGGCTTATAAGCGCGCTTTTAGGCCATATTTTGGTAGGCGTTAGGCGAAAAAAGGAAGGAGGGGATTAGGCGAAAAGGAGTTCGGGGACTATCTTATGCTAGTTTTTAGAAATCGAAGTTCCAACCAACGCAATTTTAGACGATTTCCGGAAGCGCT